>NW_010307833.1:14417-72963 GCF_000700745.2 Antrostomus carolinensis | reverse complement strand
GGTCCCACTGTGGGTCAAACCACCACAGTAAGATAGACTCATTGGGCAACTGTACACTACTGTTAGCCATGCCTCAGCCTACTCTACCTGTAAAGAATTAGCACTCAATTCAGAGAGATTCAGGGAAGACTGACAAGCATTTCAAAAATGCCTTAAAATTCTCCAGTGTAGAACATTGTATATGTATTTAAGTACTGACTAACCTATAAGTGAAGCTGATATTGTTGCAAAGTGACATTTTAGGATATTTCACATATGATTTTGAATATCTATAACCTTAAAACAAATCTTCCTTTTCAAAATGCATGCATATGTCACTCTCACTCTCCTGCTCGATGACACGCAGTCTCAATGAATACACCCACACTCAAAACGACAGCAAAAAAATCCACAAGTGAAGAGACTTCTTTCATTGTCTGGCAGCAAAGAATTCATAAAGCACAAACTGTAAACAGCTGCCTATCAGCTTCTATCAGCAATAGTATCAAAAACAGATGGCAAAGGTCAAGTCAAAGTTTATTGACAATGATGAACTTTGACAGCCTCTATTAAATTACTTCTTCCTTTAAGGTGTATGTGATCAAAGCAGCAGAGGGATTTTCACTCAGTCACATAACAAGCTATTTGTTGAGATTGAAACATCTGGTCAATATCTTCTAACACTGCAATTTCATGCACAGTTAGCAACAGGGTACATTTCTTCTCTTCTTCTTACAGGGTCCATAAGGGTGGCACATATGGCCAATCATTTCATTCAAAAAGGTTTCAATTCCAAGCATTACATACAATTGTCTCTATGCTTTATAGTATTTTAAGTCTACCTACCATCGTTTTCCATCATCACTGCTGTCTGCTCTACTCTTTGCTATAAAAGCCCACAAATATGACAGAGCACTTAAAGTTTAACAGCTTTTGACTACCAGAGTTAGAAAGCAGTTAAGACAAGGGAGTTTTTAAAGTGGCAGGTCTTCATCTATCTGTTGTCAAGAATTCCCAATGCATTAAACTATTTACCAAAGCTCTAGTAACACAGATTATAATTTTTGTTGTAATATCAAACCCTCATTTATGAGGCATTCCCGAACACTTAGAGATCACTCTTTTTACTAAGTTATAAATTATTATACGTTTTACAAACATAACATACAACATACATTATATTTCAAGCAAATGTGTGATAATTACAAGAATTTGATGAAATTCTTGTAATTATTCTTGAAATTCATAACCCTATTTCTCAATCTGAAATAGCAAGACAACACAAAATGTTATCTATCCCAAATGCTGAGAAATGCTTGCCTTTAAAATTATGCATCATTGTTGCCACAGCAACAAAGAGTGGATAATGTGAAATGTACTTTACCCTTCCTTTTCTAAATCCCAGTCTTTCTGGTCAAAAGATAATGGAGGTCTAGTTGCAAACATGCCTACAGAAAGTAAATTTCAAAGAATTTTCAGTTACTACTAAATAACCCAAATTTTCATTCAGTTAATGGTTGATTTCCACGTCTCATTCCCATACTGGCTGACTCCAAGTAGTACCTGAACCTTGTGGGAAAACACTGACTCTAAAACTCCTCAATATAACAATGCATCGTGCCCAGATGCTGCACCTAAGGCATGATGGAGCAGTGGGCAGGGAAGGGAGAAGGTAGAAAATCTCCATGTGGGTAAAAAAAATCTACAAAATGCTTGAACAGAGATGTGCCTCAGAGATGTCACTGAAGATGCCTGGGCTTTTCTGGAAAGTCCATTGACTTTTGGCACTATGGCATTTATTCAGTAGTACCTCATTTTTTTGAAGAAATGGGATATGTAACCTAGATGTAAAAAAAAAAATATTTTAAAAATCATAAATGTCAATTAGATGGGTTTCATATAAATGTCAAGATATGGCTTACAGGTAACAGAACCTGTTTACAGGTTGTAAACGTTAGCCTAAATAAGAGCCTGTCACACAATGCCACAAAGGCAGACAATCAAGTCAGGAAAGCAACTAATTAGCTATCACTTAGCACCAACAGCACTGGTGTAGAAATCAAATAGTTAGCCAGATTCTGGGTTTTTTTTTGAGAGGAGTGTGAAAGAGGAAATGTTCCAGGAGTTCCAAACAAGTTCAAAAGTGATGGAAAATTGGAATCTTTTTTTCAAAGAAACCCACAATCACCCCACCTGGTCGCAAAGGATTTAAGTTCAGCCTAAACTTTGCCGTATATACAGCAAGGCTTACAGTATTGAGGTGGAGTGTTCCACCTAAGCTGATAAGAAGTTTATTTCTTCCATTGTTAATAAAGAAGTTTCTCTATATAAGATTAGGAGAACAGAAGTTTAAAAAAAAAAAAAAAATCTGGTGTCTCTCCTCTAACTTCAAGGCTTTCTCTCACTAGACTAGGAGCCTTCTGAATGACCAAGATAAAACTTCGGAAAGGTGATATTAGGCTTTGAGTCGACCCCATTAGGAATTAATATTTCAGAACTGGCCTCTCCTAAGTGTTATTCCATATACTCAATCCACAGTTCTCCATGGAAATGCCCCTGCTCCAAGGTTCAATATTCTTAAGGAACACTCCCTCTTCTAAGGAAGAAAAATGTGAACCAACTGAAAAATGACTGCCTGAGGACAAGCAAGTCTCAGAAAAGCCTCTGGTTTCTTCATGTGTGACTTCCAACCACATTTAGTTGGAAATGTTCTACGTCCACCAAAGATTTTGACTGGCACACAAGACCAGGCTGAGATTCCAGGGCAATGCGGGCTCCACAGTGTGTATGTGAACAATGATTCGGAGAACTCGTACATGCACTCACAAAATAGTAAAAGCAATTGCCATAGTATTTCCCAATAGAAAGTACTCACTTCCTCAAAACTATAACGTTTTATGTTACTGAAATAAACCCATTATTATGTTTATTGCTATGTGTACAAACATTGGTGCCTTATCTTTAACAGTTCGGAAAGGAACAAGAAACTTCAGAGAAAGTATATGCTTTCACATTTCTAAATTACCTTTCAGCTTCTTATTCCAGTACCAACTAGATATTAAATCAACACAGAATATTAGCTAAACAAGAAATACTTATTTCTTATTGTTTCTTGCTTACTGACATCAAGAAGTCTGGACAAATAGCTGTTGCAAGTAACACTCCATTTGGTCAGTTCACCTGCAGGGGAGGTTCAACAGGTCTCAAAGTCATCAGTCCTGGGCACATGCCCTGGAATCTCCCTGCTCCCCCAGGAAAGTCAGATGTAGTCAGGGCACCCGGGACTGCCCCTGAAAACAGCAGCCACCTGCTATTGTAAACAGATGTTTTTTATTCTGTTCACCAATAACTGAATGGTAACAACCTTATTTTTCCAATTTCTTCATTTCTTAAGTATATAAATACGATATTGTATTTGCTACAGTTCATAGGAATCACTTTTCCTCTTGCCAGTATCACCTATAATGTCTTTAGATTTGTGGTGGTGGGACACAAGCAATACTTTTGTCAAAGTAATTTAAGAAGGCTTCTATTTGTCATAAACTGTAAAGATACTCCATTCTGACTCCCAAGATATCTTTTGATTACTTTTAAACTAATGTAACTCATTCCTTCCTGGTAATTTTTATATTTGATTGTAACAATTTTTAACTTTAAAAAAAAAAAACAGCAAACAAACAAACAAAAAAAAACCCCAAACAAACAAACCCAAAATGTATGACAGAAGTCACATATAATCATGTGTGACTTCAACAATCAGGTGAAAGCACTGCTTGGCACTACCTGAATTTCTTGGCACATAGCTCAAACACTCTAGTAAGTTCAAATAATTTTCACAGAACAGATAATTTAGTTGCCAAGTTAAGGTACTTCAGAAAAAGGACTGCAAAATGGTCTTAAGTTTGTTTTTCCCCTAATTCAATCATGGCTAAGACGCTCAACACTTGACTCATATGATCAGCTCAGCCTCAGCACTAACTCCCAGACCTAATTTGGCAGGAGTGGAAGGCAAGGGAAACCTTACATTTACTAGAATGCTGGTTTTGATTCAAAAAAAGAATCACCTCTTTTACTACTGACTTCAAAAATCACAGCATCAGACCTGATGGACTTTATCTTACCTTTTGAACAACAATAAATCTTTTTTTCAAACTCCAAAATAAAAATTATCAGAAAGAATACATACATGAAACACTAAGAAGTTGCTTTGCTGACAACTATACAGCCCTGATCCAGTTAATATTCTTTGAGTGGGGTTATTTATAAGTTAACGATTTCCTTTTCCAGTTTTGTCTGAGAAGCTACAAAGCCCAGATGTAACTGTGATCCAAATTAATCCAGTTTTACATTGATGTAAAGTTATGTAAAGTTATTTAGTAATTTATTTTTTATTTTGCCCAAAGGAATGTCTACAAGTATGTATGTATAGCTTCATTATTTCAATGTTTTAAAAAACTACCCAATATCACCTTCTACAATGCATGTATTGACCACTATTAAAATATAACAGTTAAGATAAAATAATCTACGTCAAGGATTGACATCCAGTGCAGGAGACACTTTAAGAGTAACACTTCAAGAGTTTGAAATAAAATAAGGAAACAACGTCTCATCTGGATTAAAGCATGTACAACAATAAATGCCAAATTTTGAAAACCAACAATTTACTAAACAGAATATGTACTATTGTGTCTTTCCATTTTCTCCATGAATGTGGCAAACCAAGAATAAATTAAAACTGGAATCCCTGTAAGGATAACAAAATATAGTTATTTGTTTTTAAAATAATAAATAAAACCTCACTTTAAAAATATGTTTTCATTATAGCCACCATCTCAATATATTAGTTGTCACAACAGCTCCCTAAGCATCCTACTTGTGTATTCAGATTTGCTGAAGATCAGGTAAATTATCTGTCAAATCACTCAAATACCATAAACCACTAAATGACCACAAGCGACCTTTACAAAAACTTAATTTAGTGACAGGCATTTCAGTTCAGCCTTATGATCCTACTGATAACAAGATCCTTTAAATATGGACAAAAAGAGCATCTCTGCGAATGTGCTTATCTTCTATCCCCCAAATTCACAGATTTAGGATTTTCTCATTTACTTTTTTTCTGTATTTTGGAATGTTGGCTAGTGATGAAGACTGTACTGTAAAGGTGAAATGCCAATTTACATCTTAATTTCGAAAGGCAAGAGTTGGAATAGATATCACTGAAAAAATGGAAAATAAATAAATTTTATATATATATATATATAAAGAAAAATATCCAGAAGTAACTGTTTTCGAAAACATACTCTAGGACCTTTATGTTCCTACTAAAATAATAACCAATAACTGTTCAAAAAACCAAGAACAAAACTAAATGAAAAATCTTGTGGCCAAGACGTAGTACAATACATTCTTGGCCTGTACATGTCACAGAGGACAGACAACGCTATCAAATTGAGGCAGAAATCTTCAGCTGATGCATTGGAATACAGTAACTTTATTAATTGTTATAAAGTTAGATTTTTTCCCTCATGGTCAATTCCAAATATCCAGAATTACCTGCTCTTCTTTATAATATATCTGTCATAAATTATCTCCATCTGAGCACATGTAACAGTCCTTTTAATTTTTAAATAAATATCTTTATGTATGCTTTACAGCAGAAGATGATGTAAACCAGCCTAAGCAATAATGTAAGTCAACAATCTCTGTTGTTTTCTGCTCAAGGGCATTTACTGCTTTCAGCAGCATCACGCAAGCCAACAACTCCATATCTTGCTTGCACTGGCTACAGGATATGCTAATTGTGAACCCTGAAGACCCAACATATGAGTGTGTACTTAATCTGAAACCCTAACTGCATATGTGCTAATTAATTTGGATCTAAAATTATCATATTATTACTTCGGTATTTTATATAATCACTTTCTGTATAGCACAAAATCCATCATACTGAAAACGCACAAGTATAAATGCACTTAACATCAAAGGAAAACTAAAATCAAGTGTTTTCAAACTATAAATATCTTGGGATATTTTCCTTTTCAGAAAGATAAAAACTGCAACATGATTTTAAGGATTCTTACTGGAGTTTTTGGATATTGTCATTATTGTTAGCTGTTCTACTAATGTTAATTACATCATTACATGATTTCCCATGGATAACAACCTGTAATTCCATCTACTTATTCTCTATAGAGGCAGAGGAACACAGTAGATTAGGAGGCTGTCAAGATGATAAAATGACATCGAATGCAAATTTGTATTTGTAATACAGCATGCAAGATTTGGAAATGCTACTTAAAACAGAAGCAGCAAACTAGCTTCAGGCATTGAGTACATGCTTCAGGCAGCGAATGTATGAAAAAAATGTTAATGCATTAGAATATCTGAGGCAAAAATAAAAACATATTCTATCTAAACTTCATTAAGAGGAGAATCTGTCAATAAAACAACAGAAAGATAAGGACAAGTATCAATATTAAAACACTCACCAGTTATAACTGGTATAACACCATTTCTCTTGATGCAAAAGCTAACAAGTAATGATATAAAAGGTTAACTTAGTCCTTATTTTTAATTTTCCAGAACAAATTCCTAAGCATTTCAGATACTTTTAACCTAAAAGTAAATTTTCTACTCATATTTATATTGATGGAACCTGACTGAAATCAATGGGATTATACCAGTATGGATTAAAAAAATAATTCAGTCGTATTATCTTAGTTCTGGTGTATTGTTAGCTGTTATACGCAGTATATAACTATTCAAAACTAAGTCCTCAGGATACAAATACACTGCTCTATTGTGAGGACATTCATTAGTAACTGCAAAGCAATTTGAAACTGAACAGAACAGATCAATGCTAGACACTTATGAAAGTACTGCCTATGCATATGGTTTTAAAGGTAAAATCACAACTTTTTATCCCTAAGAAAATACAAAACCACTTGTTTTTACCAGTTTAGGTACAAAACTTACTTCTAAAAACCTAAGCAATTTAATATTAAAGAGGAAACTGAAATTAGGTTAGAATGTCCAGGTGTCACAAAAATTATTTCTGCAGATCCATTATTATAACAATGTTGAAAGCATTCATCCCTTTATTAACATGACATAACCCACACTGGAAAAGCTGTAGAGATTTGATATGTTATCCCAACTATTATTATTATTATTTTTAATTTAAACTAGAGAGGAGTCTTGATTGTCTGTTAATATTCTTATTAATATGGCTATGTGATTACCCTTATTTTAAGATGGTCTAAAACGGGACTGGAGAATTTGTTACTGAAGGCTAAAAGCAGGCTACTACTGGTCAGTAGCAGCAGTGGCCAGTGGCAGCAGGCCACCTTTACAGATATCCAGGTTTCTAACGCATATATTACCATATTCACACTTTATTGAACCACATATCAATGTACAGGGGTTGCCCTGTGGATACATGGTAAGAGATGGCCAGGATTGGGTTCTCTCTTTAGGGTCTCACTCTCTAGGGAGAAGGTATGGATTATGTACTGCCACTTCGTCACATCACCTGACTAGGGACTAGTTATCATCACTGCTGTTGCTTCTATTTTTATAACTTTTATTTATTCTTTCTTTTGTAATTTTTAATTTTACTATTTTTTTCAGTAGCTGTCACACAAGGATAGACCGATTTTTGTGAGGTTGAAATCTGTTACTCTCTAGGTTTCACACTGAAAGAAATTTCAGAGGAGCAAGACCACAATCATCAACTTCTCAGAGGGCTTGACAAGTATTTACGAGATTTAAATTTAGCCTAATAAGGCTAATAGTTCTGCTGATGAAATGCAACATGGTAATGAAGATTCTTCATTTTCAGACCTCTCCAGTTTTCTCCTGGAAGTGCACATTCATTTAGATTTTTGCTATATAGATTCCATATAGCAGACAAGAATTTTCTTTCTCCATGCTCTTTCTTTCGATCACTTAGCAAGTCCAAGCTTACTTTTAGATCATTTGAACACCCACATATAAACACAAGGCAAATACTAAGCAAAAGTCTCCTTCAAAGGGTAAGTTAGAAAAGCACCACCATACCATCTTCTAGAGCTCTTTTGCACACAAGCTAAAATACATTATTTTTGAAAACGTATTTGTTAAAATCCCAGTATAACAAAGTATTTAAAAACTTTGTAAGGTTTATAGTGACAAATGTAGGAAAACTATGTTGTTACAGTCATTCCCACAATTAAATACGACTTACAGTATAATCATGTCAACTTTTTATTAAAAAAAAAAATAAAAAAAAAAAAAATCCTCCACTAAAAGCCAAAAGTAGCATTCTTAGGTCAAGGAATGGTATCTAATTTCCTTGATAATCCATTATCCATTTTAACAATTGCTAAAGTCTGAACAAAAGATAGCAGTGTTAAAAAATGAGAGCTAGAAATCCATCAAAACAAGTATCTTGGACTGTTTTGGAATGAGATTTTTAAAAGACAACAACTCTACAGTTCTGTAGGCTGCACATTCAAAAGATATTAATGTAGGAAGCTGTGAAAATCCTTTTAACCCTGACCTTACCAGAGATCACACATAGCAAACACCAGGTATTACAAAATTAAGCTAACCTCCTCCCCCCAAAAACCCCAAAAAACCCTCACCAACAAAAACCCCGCAACACTGACACAGAAGTCCAAGCTTATTCCTCAAAATGCTTTAGACTCCTTCACAAAAACAAAACAAAACAACCCCAAACACAAATACCCTCTTAAACTGTTACTAAACTGTCAGTCTACACCACTGCCAGTTTGTACATACCAATTTTAAGATTATCAGATTGCATTCCTGTACACTGAGAAAGAACTAAAACAGAGAAAAGAAAATTCAGAGAGAATTCTACAGCACAGCGATTAATTTTGACAACTGGCAGTGTGCAATGCTGGATCTCTCTTAGCGAGTATTAATAACTTCTATCAAGTACATAGAAATCAGTTAATTTATGGAATTCAGAGTTTAATGCTGCACATGAAATTTCTATGAAGAGAAAAATCCAGTGCTTTGGTAAGATGTAAACCACATCAAATTAAGAAAGCAATTATAAACTACACTACACATATGACTGAGCATTACAGTTATTCAATATTTTATTCTGTCACCTTAACAGCTTGCATACATCTCAAGATGTACCTTCTTTATTGTAATACACATCTATTGCACAACAAACTCTTTATGGCAGGAGAGTACTTTTTGCCTACTTACAAGCATGTCACCAGAAGGTGATGCTCACTTAGCTTATTTCCCCAGCAAAAATTCTACTTTTCTGTCTCAGAAAGTATATCCCTCAAAGACTTCCTAATGTAGCTACTTGTAAAGTAATCACAAGTTGTTCTTCCCTAGAACAACCTATTATTCCAAGACAAGAACTCCCTGAACTGTAGAAATTAAACAAATGTAACTGGAAGAAAACCAAGCTATTGTCACCAGTACATGGGTAAAATTTGTTCAGTCAATCACAATAAAATGTTCCCAGGTATGCATATAAAACCTTGCTGCTTCCATTAGAATACATAAATCATTGCCTTCATCGTACCCTTAGAAATTTAAATGAAAGCTGAGTGTTGATAAGCAATTATGAAGCAATTTTCCATTTGTATATTTTGTACCAAACTCCAGTGAAAGCCTAAAATTTGGTTCAGAAAAAAAAACAGATAATAAATCACTTCAACATTTACTTCACTATGCTGTGTCATACCAAAAAGAAAAAAGATTCTGCTTACTCAAAATTGGCTAAAATAATATTAACCTGACTAAGCAATAAATATTATATATGCAACAAGTATTATCTGTACTATTTATTGTGTTCTGAAGATAATGTCTACCACA
This sequence comes from Antrostomus carolinensis, assembly GCF_000700745.2. Taxonomy (NCBI): domain Eukaryota; kingdom Metazoa; phylum Chordata; class Aves; order Caprimulgiformes; family Caprimulgidae; genus Antrostomus; species Antrostomus carolinensis. The sequence goes on along the minus strand of NW_010307833.1, from coordinate 63,132 downwards.
AGGCTCAGTAAAGATGGAATTACACCTTGTATTTGGAAAACAAAATTACTTCTTCCAAATATGCAGTCTGAGATCCAGATCACTCAGTGAAACCTTCTACATGCACACTAACAGGAGCTCTAGTTATCTGCAATCTTCTGCACAAACTGTAGGGTCCTATATTCTGTAAAAATAATACCACTTTTTTTTTTTTTAAAGCCACTCTATCTAGGAGCCCAATTTTGTCACATCATCACAGCTGCACTCAAGAAAGCATTCACCTTTTTTTCAGACACCACTTAAAGTAACAGGTGCATGGTAGAGAGAAGAGCAAGTAACAAAATTTTCAGAACAACCAAAATAAGTGAATTAGCTTCTGTTTCATAGTCAGGCCTAGAACAAAGCCAAACAAGAAGACTTAAGAACTCCAACTATCCATAACTATCTGCCTCAACAGAGAACAGAAAAAATGAACACAAGACTATTAACACCAAATGGTGCAGCAGAAGGGGTTTGAATACATAACTCAGTGGTTCTCTTAATTAAAGTTCTCGAACTATTTCAGTGAATAATTCTTCATGAGGTTACTATAATAATCTTAGATGGCTCGCAGAAAAAAAGTCAGATTTTTCTTTATAAGCAAATGTCAACAAAGTTCTGATGACACCTTATTTAATTGCACAAATGAAATAAGCTCATTTTACATCTCACGGAATCAGTAACAACATTTTGCTTTTCTGTCATGGTATACATTCACCATAATTGTACAGCAAGCATGCAAAAATTAACTGATCTTCTAATAGCTCTGCTTCGACAAATCAATAGGTTTCTGCACAGTACAATGTAAACTAGTACATCACTCAAATACTGTTTTTTTTCTTTGAGTCTAATGATCACATTTCAGTAACGAACAAACCAAACACAGTTTACTTAATTCTTTATTCTTCTCTTGAAATTCAGGCATAACTCCCCCTAATGTTAATGGGAGTTACGCATGTTTATCACAGTGACAATACTCTCTTTCATATACACAGTAGAGTCTGCAGGCAAGTGTGAAGATCCTTTGCTAATATATTGTACTTCCCCACTCCAACACAGAAAAGCTGTATGCTTCAGAGGCTGAACTATTTAGTCGCACCAAAGGTAACTCTAAGTGGGAATAGTCACTGTAACAGCTAGGAACTGCTTCTGTTGTAAACGACTCTTTGAGTTAAGGGTCATACAGAAAAACACTGAAAAGGAGAAATTTTGTCTTAACTTTGAATGTGTTAAGAAAATGCAACTTGTAGCTTTAGAGAACAGGAAAACATCATACGATGGGACAAAAGTTCCAGGCGGGTGGACCTGCAGTTGCGAGGAACAAATCAACAGTGCAATGTACAAACCCTGGGGAAGAGGTGGAAGTGGTGTTGGGGGGAAGAAGCCAAAACGGTCTTCAATATGAAAAGAACATTGAGTAGATTAAGATGTTACAATGTCCTACACACTAAAATAATTAAAATTACAAGTTTGACATGGAATTTAATTTGGCTAATCCAAGCTTATCTGCAACTATTTTTTTATTTTATTTTTTTTTTTTAATCTGCAATTTATATTGTCTTTTTGTGAATGTGATTTCTTCAATATAGAATACTGGGCAGAGTAAAACAAAGTTTTATAGAGGGTGAAAACTGTGGCTTTAGATTTCTTGATTTTAAGTTTTCAGAATAAATTAAATCTAATACATTTTTAAATACTTCATAAATACTGTGATACCCATGTTCAAGTTTACAGCTACAGTTTGTATAATCTAAACTCAAGTTATTTTTTAAATGAATAGAAGACTGGATTCTTTCAGCTACAAGAAAAGTTTCTTTGAAAGACTGCCAAAAATACTTTCATAGCTGATATGTAGCTGACACATTAACCTGCTAAATGTTTGTGGAAGTACTAATGACTAAGCAAGGGATATCAAAGACTGAATAAAAGAACAAACAGCTGCCAGTACTTAGCATTCCATTCTGCTATCATAGTTAACATGATTGGCAAAGGAAGTTACACCTACTTTATAACAATAATACTACATTTGGCAAAGACTTCTAGAGGGAAGTATTCCAGCACTTGATTTTCCAAAAGGTGTTGTATGATTCATTAGAAAGATCAAAATAAAATATATTACTACTGTAACTGCAATACTGCAGAGAATTATAAAAATAGTGCATCCAGATCATCAGTCTGCTAAGACATACAATCAGCATTATTTTCACACTGCTATACTTCTTACTATCATCGGATTGTGATGCAGCTGAAAGTGTTCAGGTAAATATATATGAATGTCAAGTGACTTGGTGCTGAACATTTTACTGAAGAGTGGCTTTCTGGATAGAATGATAGCTTAAGAATCCCATTTTAAATAATCCATTCTACATTAGTAATGGTAGGAAATACTACAAATTTCAGTAGACTATCCATTGAAAAAGCCTGGAAATTAACATTTAAGTACTTACAGCTTTTAAAATCCCCCAAAAGATCCTAAGTTGCATAAAAAGCCAATAAAGCTTGGAGTTTCTAACTTACTTTTACTATTGGTCTTGTAATTATTCAACTATATTCAGTGTAAAATGGACCTCTACATGTTTATGATGATCAATATTTATAAATTATGTTATTTTTTACCCAGTATGCTAATCTTTACTATATCTTTGCTTACACCTTCAATATTTAACAGATTTCAAGTACTGATTCTAAACTGTTGTAATAAAGTGATTTAAAAAAAATATTGGTCTCAGAATATGTAGAATGTAGTTGCAAAACAGCTGGTTACAGAATCACTATTATGATAATAGCAAGTGTCATCATAAACCAGAAAAAAATATACAAAAAATGATCTTGAATCCATTGAGGTTACTGAAGAGACTAAATTAGTCAGATATAACTGGTTTAAGAGACTAGGATAATATAAGTACAAATTATATAAAATGATCACTCTGAAATAATATGAGTTTGGTTTCAGGAGGAAAACACATATCTTAAAAATTGTTCACATAAAAATCATATTTCAAAAATAAAAGTTTTAAATTTTAAAAATATTACTTTAAAAATCTGAAAACACTAGTTTAACATGCTGCCAAAAAATTCACAAAATAATGCTTCCTTAAATCTTTCTTTGTGAATTTTTTTAATGCGAATGAGCATTTGAAAATACTGTCTTCAGTGTTTTTGTCTGACTTACAATATAAATAGAATCACAAAATCATAAATATTTAAGTAAATGAATAAACAAACTAAAACTCCCAGGGCAAAAAATTATTTGTTTCATGTACTTAATTCTCAATACCTTCCTGTTTGGAAGCAAGAGTCTAGGGATCAGTTACCCACAAAAGCACTATCATCCCAATGTGCTTAATTAGCTCTTGACTGGGACCCGACAGGGGAGTAATAATGAGCTACATATATTTATTCTACTTAAGTGCTTGTACCATACATGTTTACTAATGTAAAAATTGATAAAATTATAATTTATATTCAAACACGAGGCACCAAAGGCAATGGGAGAGAGCTTTACTCCTTGTTGAACATAGCTAAGGAAATGAGCCAATCCCTCTTTTCTTAAGAAAAATGTCCAGGTTCCCTCTTGGATAAAGAAAAAGCATCGTGAGTTTCCAGCAAAGGACTTAATTTGGTGTCTCTGTAATTTGGAAAGCTTCGTAGGGTACACTAACTCTAATAATCACTCATCTTCATGGAAGTTGACTAAAAGGAATCTGATGTGCAGGTCTATGTGATGCAGTGAGGGATTCTCAGCAGCTCCCCATCACTCATCCTAGCTTAATCCCATTTTAGCTGCACACTTCCACGTGCCTATCTCATGCCAGTTCCAGCAAGGGCTTCCTGGGCTTCTACCAGACAAGCAGCAACCACTTCATGGATATGTATTTACACAATATTGGTTCACAATACTGTGCCTAACAGATGCCCATAGTTTGCTTTCCTACTAGTTTTCATCTACACTTTACACGCCTCATTTTCTACCTTTATTCTAACACTGCAGCACAGCATTATGTTTTGAGTAAGAAGGCACATAATGCCAAGCAGTTGCTTTATAGTGAGAATTCTAAAATAAAAGCCATTCATCTGCCCCACCAACTATTTGACCACCACCCCATACCCTGAAAAATCTGAGTATTTGCTGAGATTATTTTTTTAACTTTTACTTTTTTCTTAAAATTTGTCATAAGTAAACCAGTAAAGATTTTACAGCATACACTACCAAGTTTTTACCTCTGTACTTTGGAAATTTTTTGAAAAGTTTGCTTCCAAAACAGATAAATAACAACTCATTACAGGATAAAAATTATGTTACAGATCAAAAACTCCAAAAATAGTAGGATTCTACTAGGGAAAACAACCAATCTCTCATTTAATTAAAACAACTACAAATTTCCATAGTTGAATTAAGAGCATGGAAAATATGCACAAAGAATTTTCAACACAGCTATTGGAAACATGATCAAATACCTCAAGTACCATTTCTTACAGAAAATGTCTGCTTCAGAGATTTACGGCTTTTTGCCTGCAGGTATTAATTGTCATCTATTAAAAAATGAGAGGATACAATAGATTGACTACTGAAACACCATGTACTGCAAACATGGGGAGCAAGAAATAGTTCTTACATTTAAGAAAAGGGAAAACATTATACAGATTGCACTGAAGATGCGCCTTGTGACCTCAACATCACGCAAGATTGCAGGCACTCTTCTTGAATAGCTGAACGAAACATATGGAGGTAATAGCAGGAAAAATGCCACATGGACTTCCTAAGGGTAGATTATGCCAGATAAATCTGACATTTTTCTTTGATATGTAATATATCTGGACTCAACTGAAGTATTTGATTTAATGCGGTAGAGGAAACTATTAACGAAGCTGCAGAAATGGAAATTGGTGGTACACAAATCCCAGGAAAGTAATAGGCAGTGGTGTCTGGCAATGGGTTATGCTGAAATAGGGATCATCAGGCTTCAAGGGAGTTAATGCTGGAGCTCCTCCAGGATCAGCCCTAGGACAGATCTTACAAAACACTAGTAACAGACACCACAGAACAGTGCTAATGAGATTTGCTTACAAAAAAGCTCAATAAAGAGGAAAAGCAGAAAGGAACCAAATGACTTTGAGAACTATTCAACTGTGAAAATAGAAATGGTATGAAATGCCTTAGCATGAAATGCAAGTTCACATATTCAATGCCCAATACCTTTTTTAATATAAAGGTAGGGGCTTATTTGTTGGAGAAGATCTGACGTAACTACTGACCACAACCTAACATGCCTTAAAAGACAGTGTTTTATTAATTTAAAAATAAAATAAAATTTAAAAAAGCACGGCATTTCCAATGCAGACAGTGAAACGTTAAGTCTATTTTAAGAATCCTTGTTATGATCACAAACCAAAACACCTTTTGCAGTCTGGTCACTGTTTTCAGAACAGAAAAATAAAGACTGAACAGAACAGTAAGATCATGAGAATGAAGAGAATATAAAGTTATCCTAAAATAGTTCAGTTTTGTGTAGCTTAATAAAACAAAGGAAGACAAAGATTGCATACATTAGACTATATATCTTTCTACAATGAGATTACTAGCTCAGTAAAGGAGGGGAGAGCAACAGATGTTGTTTATCTTGACTTCAGTAAGACTTTTGACAGATTTTCTCCTGGCATTCTCAAATTATGAAGTACGGCCTACATGAATGGACAATGAAGTGGACTGAAAACCATCTGAACTGCTGGGCTCAAAGGGTTGCAATCAGCCCAGTAAATCCAGCTGGAGACTAGTCACGGGTGCTGTACCCCAGGGACTGATATTGAGGACAATACAGCCTCAGCATACATACATCCTGGATGACAGGACAAATTGCACCCTCAGCATGATCACAGAAAATACAGAACTGCAAGGAGTGGTTGACAGACCAGTGGAGAACTTCAACAGGCTGGAGAAATGGGCCAACAGGAATCTCATGAAATTCAACAGTGGTAATTGGAAAGGCCTGCACCTGGGGAGGAATATCCCCATTCACCAGGAAAAGAAAGACATGGACATTTATATTTTAATAGCATGCCAAGTTCTGTTTCCTTAAGCAAAATTAACCAGAATATTTTACCTGATTAATATTTCCAGAACAAAGAGCAAACTGTACATAGTCTGTGTCTCACGTGACATCTCTGATGTTTACGGAGAATGACAGGATCTCAGTCTGACCACTTACAAAGCCTCCAGAAACCAAACTACTTGTAAGTGCTCGTATTAACTTAGGTTACTGGGGCCACTGAAGTGCCTTAGCCCTTACCTTTTTTACCTTAGAAATATTTTAACTAACATACCTTCAGAAAAAGTGAAAATATTAATGACTTGTACTGGCTTGAAACAAACCAAAACCAACCAACTCTCATCCCCCCAACACCACCACCACAAAACTATGAACAAAAACTCCAAAACATCAAATCCAAAATTTCTATTGGGATTTTCTAAATGTCTGCATTTAGTTATGATTTCTGCAATTAAAGATAAAACACTTAACTAATAAGCAAGAGCTGAAAGATGTTCATTTTCAAATCTAAACCTGCAAAAGCTGAAACATTCAGAGCAGGCTACGTCACCTCTCCTTCTTGACCTCTGGTCTCAAGATCACTGTATGCAAGAAGTCTATCTTTGGTTTTATTTATTTTACTCCAAAGCAACTTCAGTGCCCTACCAGCCATGGCATTATCACATAACTTCTGAGCAACTGATTTCGTAGCAACAAGTAACAAAACATACTACCAAATAAACATTCAAAAACTACAGCAATTGAGGTTTTATTTTATTTTTAACAGATTACCAAGTTATCCTTCTAGTATATAACTGTAATAAAGGATCTATCAAGCAATTTACTGCATGGAATAGTAACTACTAGTCATTACAAAACATGTTTCATGCACAAGAAAAATTTCTACATACTGCAATTTAAAATTCTGTTTTCTACTGAAATATATTAAAATACAGTGGTCTATGGAGTTATCCTGCTTTCTTGTTTGGCAGTTTTAAACTGCTATCACTACATTTTCTCTCTTATAAACAGCAGTTGTCTGCACAATACACAAAACTGTGCTGTAATTATTTTTAAATGGCAAGATTTTCTTACACATGACTTAAAAATTTGACCCATGCTGGCATTCAACATATGCTCTTTGTTAGCTTTTAGAAGTCACCGAACTTCAAGCTGTGTAAATGGACTACTATAAAGTTAAGTAAGAATTTGAAGTTACTACTTTATCACAATGCCCTCCTAGCAAGCTTCTACTATCCCCTGATCTTACAAAATGAAAACACCACACAAAAAAAATCCCCCTTCTCAATCCTCATAACACTTACAGATTCTGTTCCATATGATCCATAAACTAAAAGCAACCAATCAGTTTCTGAAATGCCTGCTGTGGTATCTCCATACTTATTGTATCTGAATTTAAAAGTTTGATAAAACACTTAAAAAAAAAAAAAAGTCAAGTATCTACTATAATGTATGTTGCCAAAGAGAATAAATGGATACTCGAGTTAAAGATTATGTGTTATTTATTCTTGCTATATCAGAGCAATACTCCCGGCAAATACTTCATTGGATAACATTGTGCATGGAAATAAGTCAAAAAAGCAAATATATAATAGATATAAGCCAAAACCCAGTGCAAGTCAGGAAAAAAAAGGACCTCGGTGAAAAAGGGCTATATTTAACTGCTAAGAAGCCATGGGACAACTATATTTCACTAGAACTGATAACACCAGAAACATCTTTTTTGACAACTAACATTTAGAAACTGTCAGTTAGTGTGTCTAGCAATCTTTCATCTCTGTAACAATCCTTTGTAGCTGCATTTTCAATCCTTAAAAGAAGGAAGCAACTTAACTTTTAAGAATGTTTTTCTTCACCAGAAATAGTTTCTGTCAATGTTTCTTCAGTATGAATAAAGACTTATGAAAATTTTCAAGTCTGCATGCCTAAATCACTGAAGTATTAAATATACTGGCTTCCATGTTCAACAGTACTAGGTAACACCAACTTCTATCGATACGGAATAAAATATTGAATGACTACTGTGAAAGCAAGGAGCTCAGTGGCTCTGAATGCTTCTGTGTGAACATTCAACCAGAAGAGAACATGAACTCTTTCATGAGAAACTCCTGTTTTCATGTATGGTATAACCAATGCTATTCTCTGGAACAACTGAAATTGGTTATATCAATCTCCCATTTGCAAGTAGGATGAAGGATTTAAAGAACTGGGATTGCTAAATCTGATTCTCATTTAAATAGAATCAGGTTCTTCTTCCGTCACTGTTAAGGAGTTGGGTCATAGGGGCATGCAAGAATTATTTTATACCCAAAATGTACCTAAAATTCCAAATACAACTTCAGATGTTTTTTCAGATCTAGAGAGACCTAAATGGTTCAGAAAACAGTAATAAAAAAAATGAAGGCAGGAAGGAGGGTTAAACAGCAGAAATCCCCCTATACACTGGTATGGACACTTGAAAAAAAAAAAAAATAAAAATCTGTCAAATATATAAAAAGCCCCAGATATGCAAGAATGCTACCTCAGCCAGAATGCTGAAAGACCAAGAGAAAAGATAAGGGAAACCAGGGAAGTGGTAGCCAGCAGGCTGCCTTTTTGTCAGCTACCTGTTATGCAGAAATGTGCATCTCCATGACTCCTCAGGCCTTTTCCTACACACATCTTAAGGGGAATACAGTGAACATTGTAGATTTCTGGGATATGCCACCCAGTCTTATTCTTTTAAATTAAAATAATCATTATTTCTCCAAAACAGGTGGTCAGTATTCTTCATAAAAACCACAAAACCACTCAAAAAGTTTCCCAAGTCAATTCAGCTACAATCTGCTGTGAATCTAAATTTCTTTTTCCTTAGTCAAAGTCTTGAAATCAGCAAGCCTGATAAAATTGCATTTTAATAATTTCCTGTGACATTAGGTATTAATACTGAAAAAGCATTTCTTCTTTAAGAACCTTCAGAGTTAGTTCCTATTCTGGCAAAAGCACAGCATTAAAACCACAGTGCCTCTTTTAGTCATCTTGTGGGCTCCTTACTCTTCACATTTTAATGTTCAGTTAAAAAGAGACATAAGATCCTAGGTTCCCTTCAGTTCCTTCTGCACTGCAAGTATATGAATAAGCTACTTCTTATCATCCATTCCTAATGTTTAAGGCAAAAGTATATAAAACCAAAATGAAGACATTAAATATAATACACTTAATCACTTTGATCTGTAGTATGGCCCTCCTAGAAGACAGAAAATTAGACAGCTTTCCTGTATAACATAAGCAGATACACCTTTTTTTTTTTTTTTTTTTTTTTTGAGACATGAAAAACATTGGTTTTGGAAAAATGGAAGAAATAAAATTTCCCTTGAATTGTATGCCACGCTCTCAAATAATATGTAATTTTATTGCTTCTGAAATGTTAGCTAATAAACAAACTTGATAAAAAGCAAGTAAAAACTGCATGCCACTGACATAGTTTTTTACTGAATTACCAGTAACACACACTGAGAAAGATTGGTGTTGAAAAATTACCACCTGCTAAAATGGATTTAGTACAAACCAGAACGCATAGTATAAAAGAAAACTGATCACTACTTACAGAGTGCTATAAATGAACACAGTGCTCTACAGATAAACATTAACAGGGTTCCTTCCCCTTAAGAGCGTATAATTGAACTCAAATGGGATATTCTGAATGACAATTAAGGTTTGTGAAAATGAGCAGCGGCATTGTTATTGCAAAGATGAATACAGAAAGAAACAACAGAGACTCTCATACTCCCTGCTTGACTTCCTGCAAATGCTGTAATTCACACACTGTTATTGTTCTGATGGCGGTATGGATTTGTTCAAAGGAAAGATTACACACCTGTAATTTAAAAGGTGGCAATTCAGTATAAGAACTATCATATTTTATATTCCTTTTATTAATACAGAACACTTAAAGAAAAGATAAGAATTCTATAATTGATGTGGTTCACTGCCTAGAGTATGACATTATTTTTCATCTCAGGACAAGTGAACATAGTTACAGCATACATTTTGTTCAGCTTCTGGTTGTGGTGGAACCCACTGAAAGCTGTTTGACACAGCCAAGATCAATATAAACGAGATGACAAATGACCACCAGCTGTGTAGAGTACAACACAAATACAATACTCAAAAATCAGAAGAGAAACAATCAGAAATAAATGACATGAAGTAGGAAACTGAAAAAGTCTTTGTCAAAGGACAATTTTAGAATAGTTCTCTCAAGAGTCCTGAGATAGTTCAGAGATTAATTCACGGTATAGAACTATATGTGAAAGTTTAAAAGTAACCCATAATAGGACAGTTGGGGTTATTTCTCTGTCACTGGCAGCATCATAAAATTAAAAAAATCAAAAGCCAGGTGAGTGAGACAACAGACACCCTAAAAGACAAGCTAGAAACACTCTGATGCAGGTGCTGCAGTTGAGAAAAAAAATCACACCAGATATTTTATACCTTTAGTAACTTAAAGCTACTCGCTATTCCAGCATCTACTCAGAATGCATCTGAGCACAAATAGAGAAGATGATCAGAGACTTTCTAATAAATTACGTAAGAAGCGATAAATTCAAAGATTTCTTTAAGAGTTAGATTCTAGAGTGGGAAGAAAACTTTGAGGGAGCAAATGGCCTGCTTGTTAATATGCTTGATCACATCTAAAGAAAAAACCCAAAATGCTGTATGAGAGAAGAAATGTAAAGCATACGTAAATGTAGAACCATTAAACCAACAAAGAAGGCCTGAGCGATGAAGTAGTCAACTTGTCTGAGAAATACTTGAATAAAAGCTGGTCTGGGGTTTTTTTGACAAACAGGAAAACCATTTGAAATAATTCAGCAAGAAAATAAATATTGAAAAAGTAACAGAAAATACTGCTTTTTTCTTTGTCAAATCAATTTAATCTACAAACTAATGTTTAGGTCCTCCCAGAGACAAAAGAGATGTACAAATATCTGAAAATTTTTCAGACAATTAATAAAGTATTCCTAATCACACATAAGATGCTGGGTTTCAAACATTATTTTTTGACATAAGGGGAAAAAAACCTATTTTAAAACATCCTCATTTCTTGTCAGTGAGATCTGAGAAAAGGTGTCCACCCACATGTAACAATATCACAGCATTCAAGAACAAACCGACCACTGAAAAGGAAAAAGAACACTGCTGTGGGATCATCCAAAAATGTGCAGTGTTGTCACTTATGACACAGAAGGCAAAAACTAAGGTAAAAACTATGTATACAGTTATACATCTTAGTTAATATACCTCTTGTTAATTCTTTATAGCATTCACAAGACAAATTAACTTTTCCTCCTAATACCCTAAAGAAAAGTACTGCAAATTTTTTGGCCAAAAATTGAAAATATGTATGTGTATGAAGAAAAAGAAAAAAAAAATCATCAATAGTTTCTTAGAGATAAATTAAAATTCAAATAACATTCCATATTTCATCTGTCAGAAGAAATGAACATCTGAAAGGGGTGGCAAGGGACAAACACAAAGCCGTAAGATCAGGCAGCTAATGTTTTTACACTGCACCTTCTTATGCATTTATTCTGTTAGTCATAGCTCATCTACTTCTGTAAGAGCTTCTGGTTTTGCAACTAGGAATTCAGCACCATGAGATGCATATTTAACTATATAGATGGGCAAAATGAAGCTGTAAAGAAGGAGCAAATCTGCATTACTGAAACATGAGACTAGAAGTCAGATTAATGCTTTCAACTTTTGCAACATCACAACACTCAGTACAGCATCTAAACATCAAATCTGATTAGTGCTGTTGCTTTAAGCCCTTCCATCTGAAGTAGATTCTGAAATAATACAAAACTTGAAAAAAGTTGGAGTGTTATTTTAATAGGATTTTCAGTAACACAGATTATACATAATAGAAAGTAGATGTTACAAGAAGAAGGGGCTTAGAGGTGCCACTATACCAGTACTATTATTCATTTCCTTGAGAGAGGAAAAGGGTTTTTTTTTTGGCCTGTGACTCCAGATTGTCTAATCTCACCATTGAATTTCAACTGTAACCTGAAATAATTCCTTCCATATACAACAGCAGTGCACCCCTTAAAAAAAAGAAAAATATTGAAACCAGTATGAATAAATTGATAAATGAGGTGGCAGGCTGGTAGAAATTTAACCATTTGGGGATTAAAAACTAGTTAATACACAAAAGTGATGAAAGCAATGCTGGCATTTTCAATGTTTTTATACTCTGTTGCTGTTTTTGAAAAGTTGAAATGTGAACAAGTTTTCACCGAGTTTTACACAGAATACTTGAACAGAACACAACACTTTTGCTAGAATTAAATCACTGAGACAAAGAACTGTATTGAAATTAACCACTGAGAACAATATATATATTTAGAGGGATGTGCATTGAAAATGTCATTTCCTTATGCTATTTAAGCATGTAGTAAAAGCAGGCTATAGATTTCAGCTTCATTCACAGAATCTGTTTTACAACATGTTACATAAAGTGAATCTAAATCTATCTCTTAATTGTTGCAGATGCAAAATTAGTGAAAGCTCATCCTTTACTTATTACAGGACTGCCCTCATGTTCATAAATACTGACTTCAAGTGACAGTTATATTATGCAAAATTCTCAGTTCTAAGAATCCTGATAGAAGCCTCACTGTTTTTATTGGGTAATAAAATGCAAGTCACTCTAGTGGAACCTTTAGAAGAAATTTCTTTAGTATGTCATTAACACTACCTCATAAACTCAATTGTTGATTTGGAAAGGGTATGAGGAAAACTGCACACACTTCCTGCTGGGCAACTTATACCTAAGAATGCAGAAATAACATTGACAGTAATTTCTCAATTTCTTTTAACCTAAGATATTTCAGAAAATAATATTCCAAACTGAAAAGCAAAAATAACAGAAGCAAAAGTCATTTGATCATTAAAACTTAAGATATCAATGCTGGAAAACAATGACTGTTTCTCAACCTGAGAACACACAATGGAAGAAACCTAGGAGCAGTTCATTAATATTAGACTGTGAGATTATGCAAATAGAAATAAACAAAGTTTAATGAGAGCCCAAGATAGTGGAGAAAAGCTGGAATCTAAACAGCCTCCTGCAAAGTTTAGATGAGCTTCATGGCTTTTTCCAATTGCATCATGCCCAGAACTCTTGCAAGACTAAGTGGCAGCTGGACAGTCTCTGCCTTTTCCAGGTAAGCTCCTGAGCCATTGGGGAATGTACAAGAAGTATTTATAAATTCACTGGAATCATGATGGACTCGAAACCATGCCTCCCATAAGTACACCTCTGAAAGCAATCCAATACTCCTATGGTTTAAAACTGGGATGTTACTTAACACAATAGTCTCATTCTCTGATGTTTTAAATATGAAAAGTGCAGCATATCCATTTCAATTCAAGAACATTTTTCTCAATATAAAAACAGTATTTTAAAATAGCTACACAAATCACCCATATCTATATTTCATTGGAAGTAAATAATTTTAAAAATTAAATCAATGCAAAGCATTTTAATATCTGAGCAACTGGATTAGTATACTGTTCAGAGAACACGTATTTTAATCTCAAAACCCAGATTATTTTGTAATTTCTCTCCCAAAAACATATTGGTCATATTTTTATCTGTATGATGCCTGATTAATATTGGTAAGAGCCATGAAGCTTCAGATATACATAATTTTTCACTTACGTACTACAAGGAAAACACTGGAAATATATAAATTACACTTTTTTTCCTCTTTTGAAGTATTTCACAGTATTACTTTGCTGCTGTTCCAATACCAAAACCACTGTATTGTAGAGACTTCTCAAGAAATTTGATTTCACATTCTGCTTTGGTCAAATGCTGAATTTTGCTGTATTAGCTGGACTATTGATAAAACTACTATCTATAGGGCTATAGATTTTCTACCTCTACAGTGTCTTTTTCCATCTGAAGCTTAATATGCTGGTGTTGTAATAAAATTGTCTATCAATATGCCTGCCAGTACCCATTGTATCATGCCATTATCATTGTATCATCTTATACATGGCTATAATACTTTTAAATGTGAAAATACACGTATCTCCCACTACTATAATTACTCCCTCCTTTTTTAAAAAAAAAAAAAATCTTTCCCAACAATTTTTCAAGTTATATTTAAATCTGTCAAAATGAAATGGGAAATGTATTTTTGTGAAACTTCAAATGTTTTAAACAAAAACAAAGCAACCTCTCAATAGCTTGCATAGACTAATTAAAAAAACACTTCAAAACAAGTCATTTGTAACATTTTTATACACACACAGACACAGGAACACAGAAAAAAGCAGTCCCTTCCATGTATGCACATACACACAAAGAAGGTCAGAAGCTCCATTTGGACATCGAATTTCCAATTTTTGAAGCACCTCCAATACTTCTTAAATGATTTACTGAATATAAGAGCCCACTCTATATATTGAGTTTGATATAACGTTTATTATATACATTTACTTATTTTATGCTGGTTATGAATCATTAAAGCAGAGTTTGTATTGCTGTTAACATGCAGCTCTCCATTTGTACTGTGGTTATTTTAGTATCCTATGCCATGGCCATGATAGCTTAATGATTTTATATAATTTTCCCAGCTCAGTATCACAAACTTCCGTCTTCCTCATAAAAACTCTATTGTATACCCATTTAATGCACACTGGTAAACCTATATTAAATCTGAAAGTCTTCCTCTATTTGTCAATATTAATATTGAGTTTAATATAAGGAAAAATAACCTATGAATAACTACATGATTCCTGAAAAGCATAAAACCAAAACAGCTTCAAGGTGCTGGAGACAGTGTTCCATTCATAGTATATCTTTACGTTTTTATGGCCCAGATCCCACCATTTTGCAATTCTTGCTACTAATACAGCTGGTTACGGTAACTTAAAATATTTTTCCATCTTGCAATTAAGAAACTATTAAATATTGGGACATGTTAATAACTTTCTCTCATTATCACATTAGAAATCATTATTGTCACCACACAGTATAATATAATGCGGGATTAATATAGTGGAAAATTGCTAATCATATAATAACATTTCAATGATTTTACTACATTAGCAAAACTGATTAAGAATAAAGTGCAAATAATAAATAAGACACAATTTTACAAGCAAGGAGAAAATTACAAGCAAAATGACAGCACTGAGAATGCTGCTGTACCCGATAATATAAATATCAATTATGTTCTGCTTCTGGCTAGAATTTAAAATACTTCAGAGTTGCTGATACACAGCACTTTTGGAAATCAGATCTATTCTTCTATGTCTTAAATAAAACTAAGAATTGTTATGGCCTTTTCTAATTGCAACTGAATTTGCAATCAAATGGGAATTATTTTCAAGGTTGGAAATCATCTACAATTTTAACTTCTGTTAAATTGTACCCATCTTTAAGCACTACATTATACTGAGAAAGCTAGCAGATAATTTAAAGTTTCAGCTAGAAAATAACTGTATAATTTTAATAATCCCCTGTAGCATATTTAGATATTATACTTTTGACTTAGTATGCATGAAATGGAAAATACTAACTGGGTCCAATTTCTGTTAACATCCAAATAGCTTTTTCTGAGGACTTTCAAGCATCCACAAACACTACTTTTAATTTAAAACATCCTTTTTGTAGCATGCAAGTTCCAAAAAGCATGGTGAAATATGAGATTACAACACAAAAGCCTATTCCTTTCATCAGGCTTAATTTTCCATACTCTTACAAAATATGAAAGAAATATTATAAATTGATTCATTAGTTATTTAAATATTCTAAACAGTGCATATCACTTCAAAAGCAGTTAACAGCACGAATTCAGATGCTTCTGTAATTTCTTTTGATATAAACAAAGCAAAACACAACTTTTACTAATTCTAGCAAGTCTGCTGCAATTCAGTTTACAGACTTGCAAAATGAGTTTGAACTAATCTGAATTAAGTATAACCAATCTGACTTAAGTATAAACATAACTAGCAAATATTTAAAGATAATCACAGAATGCCACTTTAGACCTTTTATTTCAGTAAAGATGTTTTTGAAGTACCGAAAAGGAGCGAACACTGTAAAATGTTCTTTTTTAACGCACAGACAATAATACTAATTCCCTTGGCTTACAGAGTCTCTCTGCTAGATTTATATTAAATTACAGTACTAATTAGGCATGTTTCCACTGAGAGTACTATACCATACTTCAATATGCACCTCAGTCTCAGAGTCCAGACAAGTTTTTGGCACTCAGTTACTGTCTGAAGTTAACTCAAGTTCCACAGAATGCCAACATCCATTGCATATTGATCCCCATTGTTAAGGAACTCTCTCTTCTCGCTTGGTCTTAAATTAGAGAAGAAAGTGAATCATGAATGCAGCAGATTGGGATTTTGATTTCATTTCATTTAAGATTTCTCATTTTAAAAATACTGTCTCCCTGAAATCAAGGCATAGTGCAGAAAGGTATCGTTATTTGACAAGACTTCTGTCAGGTAAGATCGCTGCTGCTGAAAATGCATTTCCTCGCCAGAGCTTTGCTGCAGCAAGAGTTTTGCTGCAGATCACCTAACAAGGGTGTTGAGAAGTGGCAAAGCACGTTCTGAATACAGGTTTTCTGTATCCCAGTGACTGCACAGACTACTTCAACATTCCTGGGATTGACTATTCCTTACACTCATATCAATTTCTTTCTTACCCTGTCAAATTTGGCTCAGTTGGTAAAGGCTCTTGAAAAAGCTGTCTCCTGAAATCTTTAAGTGTTCCTTAGGAAGGAAAGAGTATCTGCTGAGAAAGGCATAGCTGAGAACATGAAGAGTCACGAAATACCAGTGAAACTTCATTTTATGACAGAGTAAAAGAAAAACCTTTTCTATATTTTCTTCCTCAAATCTACAGAGATAACAGTCTTCCTCTAGTAAATAGCAACACTAGGTACTTCAAAGTCTGAATACATTTATCATTCTTACACCCATGTCAGGAAGTACTATGTTTTATACCAATAGAAATTTTCCTGAGAAATAGAGGGAGGAGTAACAAGAAACCAATTCTCCGAAGAATCAAACCCTGTGTCAGTTCCTAGATCCCAACTTTGACATTCCATTTTTGCAATGCCTCAACTAACAAGATTGAAATACATAAAAAGCTACCTAAAAATCCCTACACAAAGGGCTTTTGAAGTAAATCTAACTTCAAGTTTCATTGTTATTAGATGATACTTAAAATTTTATGTTTGAGTTCATTTTCAGAATGAGATATTTAAATACTCATCTATCCTGCATTTCAGTTTTGTCACCATGCTGATTCAACTCTTGTTTAACAAGAAAACCCTGAAGTCCGAAAACTGAAAAAACTTGCCCTGACATTCATCATGTTAAGCTATTATAGCAGAAGTGTAATCTCTGCTGACTAGGACTCATTACTTCCTTCATGAAAAACTGATATAATGAAATTAAATCAGGATCCGATTGAGGTGGCTCATATTTTGTCATGGGTTTTACGAGTTACGGATTTTTATCTGGAGTACAATCTAAAAAAAATGTTTTTTGTGAAGAATGAGGTGGTACTTCCTGAAATTCACAGGAACAGGGGAAGACTCAATAGCAGGTGCATATCAACTCATTTATCCTTAAAAAGTATTTGTAAACCAATCATTTTCTATTTATTTAGATAAAACCACCCACTTAAGTATTGACATAATAAAATTATTTGCATTCTGGAAAATAATCTTCCTTTTTTGTTATACTGGTCTCAGTGGAAATTTAAGAGTTTTTGTAGATGCTGATTTGCTGTAATTCAAAAGCATTGCCTCAAATCCAGTTTAGCCATGTAATCTCCTAAATATCACTGCTTATAAATCAGAGGTTTAATAGATCACTAAATTATTCTGTCGTACAGAAAACCGAGTTTTCAACTTACTCACACAAAGAAAACATGATACAGAAAAAACAACTCGGAACAGGCATTAAAGGCCTGAGTTTACCAAAAAAGCAAAGGTATCCTAGCTGGAAGCCTCACGTTAGTTGCGGGGTGTGTAGGTAATGCACCACATGCCAGGTACAAGATCAGTCACAGATGTGAAACTGTTACAACACCTCTATACAACACACAAGACTGAGGACAGCAAGTAAGTCCACACTGAGAATGTTACACGCATTCTCAAGATGTTTTATTGTATTTCCTATTAAAGAAACACCAACAGTTTTTAAAGTGAAGATAGCAATAGATTTTAATAAAAACATGCAACTGTTTTGTTCCATTACATAAGAAACATTAACCTCTGAGTACACACAAGTTAAGCTGCTACTATGAATACATAATTATGATCTAGTATCACAAATGATGTCAAACAACGGTGTTACGCCTGCTTAAGTAAGGAGAATGCCAAGCCCAGGCACATTTTTGTGAAATTTTGCAGTGTTGTGGACCAAACCCAACTGCAAATCTTTGTATTTCTCTCTAAAAAGTTACTGGAAGTGTTTAAAAGAGGGATTATTTCTACAGTAAAAGCTCACTCTTCTCATCTAGTACTTCCCCTCCCACCATCACCTTGATCAGAAATTGATGGGTGCACATACAACTTGATTTACTGAGAGACAGGTATAGAGTGAGACTAAAAAAGGTCAAAGAGAAAGTAGGTAAAATACAACTGCCTGACAGCATTCTGCCAAAGACGCTCCATTTCCCCCGGAACAGCTACTTTTACCTTCTAACCCAACTGTAGATCTACCAAAACAAAGCAAACAAAAAATCCTCACCTGCCCCCAATCTTTATTTTCCCCTCAGTTGTCTTTCACAGCGTTGTCTGAACTCTTTACTATGTTTATCTTACTTTATGCCTAAATTCGTAGTTCTTTTACTCCACAGAAAGCACAGAATTAAATGGCCATTTTCATGCATAGTTACTGAAAAGGCATCAACCTAAATTAAAACTGAAAAGTAAAAAAAGATCATAAAATTCTGGAATTCAAAACAGCATGATAAAAAGAGTTGAAGCAAATAAACACAAAGGTATAATAATGGGTTATCATTTTTGCATACTGCTTCCTCCTATTCGGCCACTATTTGTGAAAGCAAAAGAGCACACTGCTGCTTTTTTCAACCCAATGTTTTTAAATATATTTCCTTCCTGCAAATTAAAAACTGAGCACAATTAGTAGTAGCAATTATGCTAGGAGTTACATATACATACACGTGCTTCAGTACAACGCTAAGTTGGCTGAAATCACCACCACTGAAGGTTTTGCACTAAAGCTTCTAATGCATAGCATCTGGTTACGTCCTTTTAGATACTCCTAGAACTTCAGAGAAATATATTTCACTGAAATTAAGTTAAAATATTTTACTTAACAACTAAGGCAGTCATTAACTGTTTCATATAATATACTTCAATCTACAAATTCAAACCAAAAGATGCCACTGACTGATTTAGAAAAAAAAGATTCTAGAAGGTGCCTTTATCAATTAAGACTATCTACGCCCTGCCACTCAGTGCTCTTAGGAGCAGTAATTTACATCAGATACTGATACACCGCAATAGGACAGGAAAGGAGAGGGAATCAGGAAGTATCTGTCTCATTCTTATTTCTGACATAATTTTGAACAAAGGCCATAAGCCAAAGCAAAGCAAGCAGTTACTTTAGACCCTGAAGACTTGTGCCAACTCAGTAACTCAGAATTTCCCTCTGGTAGAGTGCTGTACATGAAAATAATCTCTCTTTCCAATTCAAGTATTTATGGCTGCATGTAACTATGGTATATCCATACAAACTAAACTGGTCAATGCAAATGACACATTCTTTCATCCATCCTGGATTTATTGTCACCATTGAAAATTAGCAGGTGATTCAGAAAGCAGTAAGATTTGAGGCCCCTAATTTCCCTCAGAAGAAAATTTCTGTGGGCTGATCATCAGGAAGAAAATCTAGGCCACATTCAGAAATTATATAAAATAATCATAAAATATATTGCTTTACATTGACTTGACTCATTTGTCCTCTGTTAGAATGTGTCAGTTAGAGTTCATACCTATAAATTACTGTATTCTATCTCCAAATTTTACTATTGCTTTTCAGATTTTGCAGCTGTTATTTTTAATAGCTCCCTGTTTCTGAAGAAGACAGCTGTTGTGAGAGAGATCTTTACTGCTAAAGGAGACACAGTCCCCTAGAGGTAGTCCAGTCAGCTTTGATATTTAGTACCATGCTCTAGAGTCAGTTCCAGTATGTAACGGAGACCAACTGTAGTTAGAAACTGAAGATTTCGGCTCAACCTTAAGTTGCCATATTCTGGACCAGACAGCATTATTTTAAGCCTCGGGTATTTTCCCCGTACACAATTGTTAGAGTAAACAAGCATGCAAGTCTCTAAGGCAAGATCTGTATCTGTCAGAATAACAGCATAGACTTGTAGTCAATAAAAAGCAACTTTTAAAAGCTCTCTCCTAAACTGAGGAAGATCATAGGCTGCACATCATTTTTAACAAAGTACAGTATTTTAAACACTAACTTCTAGCAAAGGCTTCATCTTTCTGTTGGTATCACTTCTACATGAAGTTCAGTCCCAATGTATCGCTTTTCATTTATGTTCAGATTTCTCAAAAGCTTTTAGATGATGCTTCCTGCACTGACTTAAAGGAAACATACAATTATTTTGTGTCTGCATACTGACAACATTTGATAACCCCCTGGGGTTTCATGTGAATTCTAACTACCATGGAGAAGAAAACAGAGGTCTGAAAGACTCCATACAAGACAGCTCATGCAACAAAGATGTCAATTCCCATAATATATAGTTACCAAACTGAGTTTGGTATCACTGCTGCTGACAGTAGCAACAACATTTGGATCTCTGAGCTGTGAGCCAAATAAATAGCAAACATGACTGTGGAAAGGCTGTCGCCATCTCTTCTTTCATTACTCCTCTGATTACACCCCTAATATTAGCTCTGTTAAAATTAATGCTGACCCACATCCAAAGTCAACCTAATGAAAGGGCCAAGGGAAACATCCATAAAAATGGGAGAAGGGGAGCATTTTTTGGAATTGTACTTCGATCTGTTTCTGAAACAAATTCCTCATAAGTGCAAAGTTATAATACAAGGAAAAATATTCGAAAACATCAAGTGCTTTCCTTTTTAATTTTCCTGTATATTTAAATTATATTTTGTAATTGTAGATTATTTAAAAAAGGTCTCCTTGAAAGAAATGTGGGTGTCTACAATTTAAGCATGATCCTATAAGATGGGATAGTCCCCATGTCCTACCACAACACTCCCGAACATACTCCAAAAGCAATAAAGCAACAGTTTTGGAATTAATTATAAGGTACTCCTTCCATAAGGACAGTGGGTCAGGATACTTGGCAAAGCAAGCACCACCTGACAAATTCTATATTGTTGAAATACAAAGTACTTTTCAAAGGGCCATCAGCTCTCCCCCAAGCAGACTGTGAAAATAAAAAGGAAAGCTAGTATGAATGACATCCTGCCATTGCACTCTGGGTCCCTCTGTTAGAAGCGGAGAGGTATTTCCACTTTCCTGATAATAAGCTGGAATGGCTCCCTTGGAAAAAGGGATGCTCCTTTCTTAAGTTCAGAGCAGGGAAGACAGAAAAGAAAAACAACAAGAAAGCTGAAGCTCAAGAGGAGACTACAGACTCCAAAAAGGTACAGTGAGCTTATATTAGAGAGCAAATCCAAAGCAAACACTTGCAGAGATCTAGAGGTGGAGAGGATCTTGTATGGAACTAGTCTAGTGTCAGAAGCCATTTGAAATTTCCAAACTAGCAAGCAAAACCATTAAAAATGCCTTAGAAAGAACGGAACAGGGTGGGATTTGTTTTTAAACTTTTTTATTTAATCTGCCTCAACCATATCATTTTAAACCATAGCTTTGGAACTGGGAACATTTGGCATCTTTCGCATGCTCACAAAAAAAGACAAGGAAGGGGATTGCAGAAAGTGAAAGAGGTCATTTCTTGTTAAGCCAGACACACCATAAAACAGAAGTTCAACTTCAGTGGTCAAACAGCAGTTCAGAGCATGAGTTAGAAACAACATTTTTGTCTTTGACTTCTTGGTTTAACAGAAGATTTATTTTTTGGTTGTCAAAACTCTGCTTTCAGTTGCCTAAAAACATCCTAAAGACTAGATACTTCTCACGATGCTAACAAAATGAGGAAAATCTGACAAGAACACAGGTCAGATGATGGTCAAATTCTTCCCCTCCCTCTACACTTCCTAGAACAGATGAAAGAATAATTAAAACTCATCTTGAGAGGACAAAATAGTTCATCGATATGTCACAAAGAATGGATGGGAAAAATAAAACCACCTAAAAGAAAAACCAAGAACCCAAAATGCCATCTCATTCCGTCATGTTGCAATTAAAGAATAATTATCTGATACATGTTCTTGTTTGCTTGACTTGGAACATACTCAATTACTATACCTCAATATTTTTAATAAAGCGTGCCATGCCATTTTCCATTTTGTAAGTGACGCTGTTTTGGAATTTAATTATCAACCTTTAAATTGATTCTAAAATTTAACTTGCCCACAGTATTTAACAAAAGGAAAACTGGATATAAAGCCTGTGCTGCCTCAACAATTGCTGCATCCAGCTTCTCTTATTTCTAACATATATGAGAACTATTGACATAGGGGCCTCTTGGATACGTAGCTTCATATGATTAGGTCAGTTATCTTTTAAGTACTTTAGTTCTTAGAATCTCTCAACCTTTGAACTGTATGTCACATTTAAATAAAATACCATTAAAAAAATCTGTCATACACAGAAGCTTGTTTTTTATTATTTGCATATATATTCTGTATGTGTACAGCTCATATTTTAGAACAGAAACTTGCTTTAATTTTAGCAGGGCAGCTTTGAGTCATCTAGTCTAAAATTCTAGCACAGTTAGATTGTCACAGAAAATCACACTTGGTCTACTTCACAGCAGCATTCCCAGCATAAAGCTCAAATTCACATTATGCATGTAAATTTAAAAACTGTCATTGCTACAGTTTTTTAAATCATGTTAGTTCTGAAAAAAATGTATTTGTCATACCTAAAGCTATTATCCATCCATATCAGAAACAGGGTAGCAGAAAGAGGAAATTTTCCCTTCGTTCCTGTTAACCTGCCCTTATTTTGCGACACACCAGTCCTGGCTCATGCTAGATCATGCTCTGGATCCTAGAGCATGCTTAGAGGAAAAACAAGGCATGCAGTTTCTTACAGGGCTACCACACAGCATTTGAAAAGTAAATATATCTGCTTCAATAGTGATGGCAAAACTTGATAATCAGTTGCCCAGTTTAGAGGGTCACTTATTAGCTTGTAATAAAAAGAAAGAAATAAATAATTTTTTTCATTACAAATTATTCTGAAGAAGCAATGTAGCTAAAAATGTAAATACCCTGACAAATGCTTATTTGAGACTAATTATTTGAGAATAATTCATTTGCCTTTGGTATATGTGCTTTCCCTCATTTTCATATATTAAGACTCCCTGAAATGAATGAGTCCAAATTCCTTTAGCTCTCTGGAACTGGTTCCTTCTGAAAATAGAATAAAATGTAAAGTTGTAATTTCTGAGATGTGAGCTTTTCAAATGACTCCATCACAAAGACCTTTCTCCTATGGGAAACTAACATTTGACAAGAAAAAATGCAATAAAATTTCAAAACTATTTTGAAAAACAGATTTTTAATGTATTGTAAAGCATGTAATTGATTAAAAAGGTATAATTGTAACACAAGTGTATTCCTGCAGTACTAAGTTCTTTGCATTTTGCATATTTCAATTCAATCAAGTTTTGGAAATATTTGAAAAAACTTCACAGTGACTTAAACAGGCAATCCCTAAACTTAAACTTCCAGGTTTGGTTAATCAGATGCATTACCATTTTATCTCATTTACTTAAAAAAGAGGACAGATTCCTGCAAGCAGCACTATTTAGCAACTTTTCATAGCAATTTTAAAAGGTAATACATATCACCATGTTATCAAGTTATCTGCATTTCACATACGACAACTATTAGCAAAAATAACTTGGGGATCCAAATTCTTCAGTTACTGTAATTAGACTAATAACAAATTTTGGACTACCTTGCAATTATCATTAGCTATATTCATAAATTGAAGATGCAATAATCTGAGATTAAATTCCCTCTCGTAATAGGCAGGGGCCCTTACAAACAGCTGGACACCACTGATAATGATCCAGACAAGACTTCTGTAATGTGTGTCCTCTAGAAAGGAAGAGCTGATTTTCTGGGCTCTCATCTAGGTGCAGAGCTCTGACCGAGGAGCAGGAATAGATTTCCATAGGAGAGCACAGTGCTGTTTAACCAGCAGACCACCGATCCCTTTCCCTCACTACAGGAACAATTCAGTTGCTCATGACACATCTACTGAACTATCACAGCTGACAGACGGATAAATTCAAATTAAAATTAACCAGCGCCTCTTTTCTCTTAGTATTTTGGCCTGCAGGCTGCAGCAATTCAACAGCAGTTACAAAATAAACCGACCCATCTTGAGATCATAGGTAAGAATGGCTGAGGCCACACAAAAGTTAGCTTTTTTTTAATCAGTCACACTCACTGTAATCTTGACTTGTACACAAAGTATTTTAAAAACTAAACAATTAATAACAACAATATTAAACATTTATGTCAACAAGTTTCTTTCTTTGTTTAACAGTAATGTACTGTAGACTATGGAGTTAATCTACAGTCACATAGAATTTCTTCCACATAAGATGCATGAAAAAGGCAGAAATTCCCAGCTCATCTCAGAGTTCAAGTGAGCTCTGGAAAGTTGTCTTTAAAAAAAAAAAAAAATCCTTCTATTTATTTTATTTACGAACTAAGAATACGAAATAATTGTGATTTCAGGTTGTCTTTTTAGAAGACAAAGTAACCAGCTTAATTTATCTTATAGCACATTTGTACCACTATAATGACTTGTGTTCTTAAGGTTTAAAAATATATCTCAACACATTAATGCTACTGTTGACAGAACAAGATAAATAATTTTCTTTAATTTGTTAATTTGTTTGTCAAATTGTAACAACACGAAGAAACTCAGGATAACTGAGTGCAGTCATTTCACTTTCCTAGGATATCTAACCTTAACTTCTCTTACAGACTAGTATGTAATATAAAGTGTATCTTTTATTAGATTCAATTCTAAAGTGTCCACATCTAACTCTTGAAGATGTCTTAGTCAGGGTAGTCTTCTCATTAGAAAAATGGAAAAGATAAAACTGTTTGTAGAAACAAACAAGTTAACTTATTTTGTTTCCTAGGGCAAATCTATAGTAATTTGGGAAAAGGAATGCAAAAATAATTGAAACATTGTTCAGTTAGCCGAGATACTGTGGCATGTGTGAGGATGGGGGAAGAGTCTAAGGTAGATACTGTGAACAGTTAGGAAAAGTATGCAGAATCTAGCTATTACACATACAGAACCCTTCCTTCGCTCCCAAGTAAAGAACATCTCAGAGTTAAAAGCAGAACACAAGCACAGTACTTGAAGTGAATATAAAACCATCAGCTTCAGTGCTTTACTTTTCTAGGTACATCATAACAAGAAACTAAGTGGAGCTTCTGCATACGTGTTTGTGCTTTAACAAATTCAGAGTATAGAAGAGGCATATTTTTCCTTTAAGGTCTTGTGACCGTTTTGAACAGAACCCCAGCAATACCGGGCAAATATTCTAGTAAATATTCTCCTTCTGTTGTTTACGATGATAAGAGGCCAAATCCATCTAAATACTATTTTGCAGCAAGATAATTAAACTGTGAAACTCAATGCATATCAATGAGGTCAAATTTTGGAAAGTTCTTTTTTAAAGAGACTACACATATATACCAATAATAAGAATACCTACAGGCCAACTCTAACGGGTCAGGGTGTCAGTCAACTATTGATGGCATAGTCCTAGGATAAGACTTCCCTATTGGGAGTTCAATTCATTATCCCATATCCTTTCTTTGAACAGAATAGCACATAACGCTAGTCACTGCAAAGGCCAGTGAAACACAGTCTGCTGATGTGATTGGTAAGGCACTTCTACGTGGTCCGTTGAAATAAAAAGCACTACTGTATCTCCTGATGAACCAATCAAATTACCAGTCCTTATCCCCTTGCATTCTTAAAATGAAATAAAAAGCACTACTGTATCTCCTGATAAACTAAATTACCAGTCCTTATCCCCTTGCACTCTTAAAAAGATGAGGCAAACTCCTATATTAAATTTCTATTCTGATAAACCATTACTATCTTCATCACATACATAAAAAAGAGAAAGGTATACTAATTTACTATATGAATAAAATGCAAGTTAGCAAAGTCAAATTCAGAACTCCAAGGTACAAAACCAAACGTACATGCACCTGGATTGAGCAGAAGTTATTGAAAGAGAGAAAAGAATGGTTTTAGGCAACAAACTTGTGAATATATCTAATAAATGTGCAAGGAAGCTATACTAATATATTTCAACTTTCTGAGGAAAGTAGTACATCTCCAGGAATAGTATATTATAAAACCTGCACAGAGTTCTTAGCTAACAGCAAGATTTTCAGTGTCCTTGTTCAGGGGGAGAAAAAAAAAATTAAAAAAATAGTACACTTTCAACAGGAAGTATTCTAGAGATGTGCAAGAAACCTCTGTAACTTGGCATTTCAGATTTCCAGGGCAATTAACTCCCCACTGTATCACATCACTTAACATTAATTAATTGCTAAGATGTAGTTATGTAACTTACTGAGCTGCTAAGGATAAAACAGCTCCCGAGCTCCCAAGACTTGAGTGGCATGCCAAATTAATATCAGTGAAGCACAGGGATTTATCCTTTCTTCTGAGATTGCCAAATCAAGCACTCATTCTCCTTCCAGTGTCAACTAATGGGAACAAGTCAAGTGAATGTCAGTCAACTATTAGAGTGCCATCAGCCCACTGCTGCACGGACAGTCTCACAGAGTGAAAGGTTCTGAGAAACTCCCATTGTCACTCTGTGTACACAAAGGTTGGAGGCTTCACAGCATGGCACCCTTGGAACTGAACCCCTAAACGTAACTCACTGATACTTCCAGATGTTTATTTCTTCAGGATAAATCCCAGTCTGCACCAATTATGGTGTTACCTAGAAATACCTTTATTTTCAGGGTGAACATAAATTAGGGAATGTGTTAAAAAATTTCACTCTCATATAGCATGGCTTAAAAGTTAGAGGTGGCATTGGGTCAGGGGAAAACAAAACAAGAAAACAATGAAGTTTGAGTCCACTCACACAGCTGGACATTAGCTTAGGGACAGAGCCCAAATTCCTTTATTGCTTTTAAAAAGCTGTCAAATTTTTTACAGCTCCAAAACATGGTGCTAACAGAGCTACACAGGCATAGAAGCTGAGTCAACCAGCAGGCAGTTGAATGGCACTCCCAGGAAGAGCCAACTGCTACCATTTATATACTGCCTTCTGATTCCATGTGGGTGACTGATGTTTGATGACTCTGGAATATGGAAACAGTTTTTAATCATTTAAATATATTACAACTTTGGATGGATGAACAGAGGCTGCATATGCACTCTGAAGCTCACTCAAACACATTGAGAAAGAGACAATTTCAAGGTTCTATCTGAATGGATTTAGGGGAAATGTGATTGTACAACTCTTTTCACTGCTTTTCTAAAGCTGTTTCGGATGTGACTTATTTCAAAGACGTTCTTCCCACAATCCTATTGATGTTGCTGGCCAGGGACAAGACTTGAAGAAGTAAGTGGATATGGTTCTAGTGCATCAAACAGGCAAGTCCATGTGACTAGCAGCCAGCCACTCACTTCCATGCCAAAGTGATGCTCAAATTAAGCAATGCTTAACAGTTACCATCTGTCTCATAACAAAGTTGGTTGTAGACTGATGATGGTCTAACTGAAACTGCCTCATTTTCAAGAGGACAAATTTAGGCACCTGGCATTGCAGAATCTGAAAAAAATGCCACAGACTCTTTGGAGCTTCATTTTCTGACCATGCTGGTATTTGTTGAAACTCTATTCCCAGATCTATGAATATACATAGAGTTGTTCACACTTATTCCTGCTATGCAACCAGTACCAGTGTGCAGAAATAAGCCTCACTATCAGTAACCTTGAAGAGTTAGGTCCTCCAGCACACTGCCGCATCATTTACTTGCAAGATATGACCCATAACCATAGAAACAACCTATGGGCTTCCTTCACAAGCACAAAAAAGCTTGAGAAGTACTCAGCTTTGTAACCTGAGGGAAATTTGCTTAGAATTTTGCAGAGTTTGCCATAATGATAAAGTGGTTTTGTCGCTTTTTTGAACTGTTCCAGGTAGCTCTGAAAAAGGCTTTGAAATTTATCCTAGGTACAGTGGAGTTAAAGGTCTAGCAATCTTCTCTGAGTCTTTCAAAAACATCTAGGCAGCTCTCAAATATTATAGAATTTCTCCGATATCTGTACCAATCAGCTCAGGTATTACACCAGTTTCCCAAGCCACATGTTATAATTCTGAAGAGGAAAGGCTGTCTGTTCTGTCAGAAGCATGGACACATCACTGTGGTGTTTGATACAAGCTAATGTAGAAATGCACATGAATGATAGGTGCACTTTAGAGAATTAATAACTTAGGAAGCTGATGACACTGGCATGTGACACTGTCCACCGTGACACTACCAATGGGACATCATCTTTGCAGCAGTGTGAACAGCTATTGTTGTATTTCCAGAGAGACAAACTTAAACAACTTTTGTCAGCACTGAGGCATGTTTTGTTATTCCTTCACCAAATACAAGTCTCACTCATTAGGACTAGCCACAGCACTGGAGATAGAAGTTTAGAAGTTTCAGTTTACTGACGAGTAGCATATAAACTATAGCAAGGTATAAATAAGAAAAATGTAGCTATATGTCCTAACTCTCTCTCTGTTTATCTTCTTTTACATTGAATAGGTTTGATAAGCAGGAACACACACTTGCAAGACAACACAGGGTACCAGCATTGTCACTGACAGGAGACCATGCTGGTGGAATGCTACACTGGTACGGTATGGCACGGCAGAAACACGTGGGAGCTGGCATAGAAGGAAACACATGCCTCAGGACTGTTTTCTGGCAGAGAAGGTGAGGCTATACCCCTAAGTTTATTAAAACATACCAAACAGAAAATGATTTAAAGAGCTTTTTCATACTTTTTCTTGAAAGCTGCATTGAACTATTGAAAATATTGGAAACACATGTTTGCTGAGGCCACCATGTGAGTAGGGAGATGTAATGAAGCTGCTTAAGGAATACTAAGCATAAAGCCAAAACTAACTCTGAGGAATTTAAGATTCTGACCCAAATGGTTCAGAAAGAACAGAACCTACCTCTCTTGGAAAAAAAATACTATTTCTTTTTGGTCAACAGAAAGATACAGAGCTAAATGTTCTCTGCTTCACTAAGTAGGAGGGAAAAGTTGGTTTCACTTTCTGGGAGTGCTATTCCAGAAACAGTTTTTGGAGAAAGGTATTTGTGGCATAAGTGAATATAAGCATGCAATAAGAACAGAGAACACTTCTACTTGATGGTATGCTGGATTCCATAAAACACTGATCGGTCCTGCAAAGTTGCATCAACACCAAAAAACTGAGAGCATGCCTGGGGTGACCTACCTGTTAACTTTCCCACTACCTATCTCCTAGTTACGTATATTCAATACATTTTGAGGTCTGCTCTCAAGCCAAACCTTTCTTCCTGCTACGCCTCAGTCTCACCAATGGTGCAGAAGTAATCCAGAAATTTTCACAAGTGAGGAAAAGATTAAATTCATTACAGTTATATGCCCATTTATATAGAATGGTAGGAAAGTGAGAAGGAAATAACTAAATGACTGAACACTGAAGAGCTAACGTGTGATGGACTTTGTAGATTACATACAATAAGCAATGTTTAGCCAAAGGTACTACTTTGCAAACACATACAAACTTAATTTTCAAAGCATGGAACCAGTTGCAATGAAGCTAGTTACATGTTTACAAGATCACAGCTTATATTCTTAAAAAAAAAAAAAAAAAAAAAAGCAGTTCTGCCTGCAAGTATTTTTCACAGATAAGTTTTTAATTTTACAGACTATTTTTGGATTAAGCTTGACATGATCCAGTAGACACATATGCTTAATATAAATCCAAGGTTCGGCTAATTGCTCATATAACAAATAGTAAATATTTAAAACACATCTAAGCCTTCAGCACATATCATTTTTTATAAACAAGCATGAATGTTAATTTTTCAAAGTTAAATTCTTAAAGTTGTTAGTTTACCAGAATGCTAAAAAGCACAATCACTTGAGATTAACATATTAAGCTAATCATCATTTCAGAATAAAAATTGGGATGAAGTTACAAGTCCTTGAAATATAGGTTGATACTGGGAAAGTGTCATACTTCCCTGACATACAGAAGATGGCAGGACTCATGCATCATATTATTCTCTCTTAGTGCTATCCCTCATTTAACGGTCATTCCAATCAACACATTAAGAGTAAATAAACACATAATCTAGATTAAAATCAAGCTTCTTTAAAGTATCTATCAACAGTAGGTAGGCCTTTTCCAAAAAATGTTGCACAACCACAAAAAACTCAAAGCTTACAATTAGATAGTAAGAGGTAGTGTGGGGAAAAATGGGAAGTCATTACAATTTTCTTAGGTGTCTATTATTAAAACATTATTGTGAAGTCCCAGTAGTATCTATAAGAAAGCTTCCCGAGAATTGTAACTTATGTTATCCCCTTATCTGCCAGTCCTAAAAGTTAAACCTGAAACGTATCAAGCTACGTTATTCCAAGTTCACATGGCATCTTTAGTAACAAAACTTGCGCCATGAGAATTTCACAATTCTTCTAAGGATGAATAAACAATAGAATATATTGCTCTCTAAATGCTAAGTTAGATCCATAGCAATAGCAGAACTGTTAGAATGAACAGAAGCTATTAAGAAATTGAGCATAATCCAAGAGCACCCATTCTGAGAATGAAGAATGTGGCATTCTTTATATGTGCTTCCAGAAAAACAAGAACGAAAATGTGCTGTTTGTTGCCAAGGTTGTGTTGTTTAAAATCC
Organism: Antrostomus carolinensis; assembly: GCF_000700745.2. Lineage (NCBI taxonomy): Eukaryota > Metazoa > Chordata > Aves > Caprimulgiformes > Caprimulgidae > Antrostomus > Antrostomus carolinensis. The sequence continues at coordinate 31,910 of NW_010307833.1, read as the reverse complement.
AAGTTATACAATTCTATCAAGTTAAGACTTGAAATCCAGTACTTGAGTCAGGAAGATAAAACTTCAAAGACGACTACTTGCAATTCTAACTTCAGCAATCCAAAGTCAAAATAAGCACTGATAAAAATCAGGCAAATATGGCCTGATCAGCAATACTTGCCCTGTCTGCACATGTAAGCTATCTGTTTTAGATAATTTAAAGTCCCAAGTCATATTAAAAGATTCTGATTTTTCTTTCCTTCCACATCAATGTCTGCCATTAGACAGGCACAGTCGTAATTAAAATTACAGAAGGAAGCTGAGAAGTAGTAAAATACCGTCTTCACAAATCTGAATTTAGTTTGTTGGCAGAATTCTATAACAATACATTATTTATGAACTGCATGCAGTTACATGTATGCATATTTTATAGATTTAATATAATGGATCCAATCATTTGGAGGGATTGCAAGAGCTCAGATTAAAGCAAGATGTCACATATCATATTAGATATAAAGCCAAAATTTAATGAGACAAGTAAAGGTCAGAGCAGCACACTGCAGTTTCAATTTGATACCCCCACTCTCCCCCTTGTTCTTAAGCATGCATCGTAACTTCAACTTTAAACACAATGCAAAACTAAAAGTTAGTATAAAAGGATAATTCTAATGCCAAGATCACTTAAGCAAACAGGAAAGTTAAACTTCAGTTTCTATTCCAGAAATTAAATGACTGCAATTCAGTTCATCATCTTTAGTCCTCATTTTCCAAAGTACTATCAAGCAATTTTCAGTGAATGATCCCTGACTAATTAGAGCTTGATCCAGCAAAGTTATTAACACTACCTACTGGTGGGTTAAGACAAAAAAAAATCCAAATAATTGTGTCTAATAGTAACATAGCACTGCTGGAAATGCATTACCTGCATTTTTACTGATAATCTGGATTCCAACTGTTTTCTGTATTGTACTGCACTCAGGAAAGCCCTTTATCACTATTCCTCTTCCCTGTTGCCCATTCTTTATGGTGTATATCTATTTTTCCACTCAGTACTAAAGTCTTAAATGAAAACATATTTATTTCAATAAGACTTTTCCTTAAGGCCTTAGAAGCACTCCATCTGTTCTCGTTAGTCATCTTTTCTTTTCCAGGTGAACAAATTTACACCCAAGAAATATCAGAGTGGACAAGGAAAAGCAGATTGGTAAGGAAGAAAGAAGGACACGATGGGGAGGGAGACAGAGTCAGAGTAATATTGGGATTTTTATAACATTTTCCTCTTTCCAGATTACTTATTTCCTAGCCTCTCAAACAGTTTTGACTTTTCCCTCAGACACTTTTCTGTCTCAATTTTCTTCATTTCTTTCTGTCACCATTCTTCTCCTAATATGAATCAGTATTTCCAAGACATAATTTGCTGTTAATTTAAACTCATTAAGGAATGGATAAATTGAAATCTCATTTATTTTATCTTTTCCATTTTTATGCCTGTTACTGTCATTTCTGGAATACATCAATCACTTCCCCCCATACATAACATGAGTTACATCAAGCTAAAATAATTTTGACTTTCTCACTCTAAGATCAGTGTATGTTCAAAGAACTTTAATATCCCAGAGGACTTGAACATAAACATCCTATCTCACTGGCTTCAGTACTGCTCTCCATTACTTTTATATTGCTCTTGGTACTCCCTTTCACCATTTTCAGGTATTTTTAAAAAATATTATTGTACTTAAAAAACCATTCATATAATACATTTTTGAAAAGGAGTGTGATATTTCTAAGTTTCTGCCCTTTCATCATTTATCTTCCATCCTCTCAATTTTTAATCCAACAGTCTTCTGTACTTCTTTTGCAACAGAATAATTTTTAATTTGCTCCTTCCTTCCCTTTTACAGAGCTTTTCCTCTGATGTATGTCTTGACTCTACCTCTGCATTTAATTTTCAAAAATCTGTCTTCTCCATCATACATAGAAGCATTTCTAAAAATAATAATAGTAATAATAATAGTAAAAAATAAATCATAAATCCTTTCTGTTGTCCCTGATATGTCCCAATCTTTTTCTGACCGTGCTGAGATACCCTGTCCACATAATGCCCACTTTGGGCTGTCAACATTCAGCTTTTTGATTCCCACAAAGCTCTCCCAGCCACCACTCACTCCTGCAGTATGCCACACACTACTTCTACTGTGCTGCAAGACAACACTGAAAAAATATCAAGATTTCCTTTGGTACCTTACCTGCCAAATTCTTCCTTCAAGGCTGCACTTCAGATCTTTCCTTTATGTTAACATGGTAGGAAAAAAAAAAATCTTAAAAAACTTAATTCTACTGTTCACAGCTTGACTACAATTTTGGTTAATTCTTTGTAAACTTCTCAAATCTTCATTATAGTTGACGCTGCTTTAAATTTTAGTTCCAAATCCTATGATTTAAGCTTCATTTTCTTCCTAGTTGTCTTCATAATTCAAAGCTTCTTCCTATTGCCTCCTTTCTGTGATTAACATCTCAAATTTCTCACACATGATAAATACAGTATTTCTAAGATTTTTTCCTTTTTTTCCCCTCTTAAAAAAAATAGTTGGCTTATCCTTTTCAGGAACAGAGATAGTCTTCCTTGAGTAGATCTCACTCTCTTTACAGATAAGAAAGAAATATCCAAAATATATGAGCATGTAGCATAGAAGTGATGATCACCATACATCATGTAAGCAAACATATGACAGTTTCATTTTTCCTTTTTTAATACATTATATACTGTAAGTTTCCCCACCCATTTTGCCTTTGGGTGTTTTTGTTTCAACATAGTGTTGCTTTCCTGTCCCTTAAAGAAGCAAACTATTTGAGAAAAAAAAAAATTTTCATTGAGCCTGAGTTGCTTCTTAAATTCTTCCTTTTTTAATTCCAATAACTTTATCAATTGCTCTCCAATTTTCCTACTCTGGTCCTTCATAATAAACTCTTCCCACTCAAATGAACTTTTAAAGAGCAATTGCCAGACTTTAGAGGACATTTGTTCATTTCTAAGCATTCCACTCAGAGCATTGCATTCCACTGCAGTCAGGCTTCCAAGGATGCTTTTCTTTAACATGCCATTATTTCTCATCAACTTTTAAACAGCTGAAACAAACTTTTTTAGTTTGTATCTCAGTTTTTAGCATCCTTTTTCAAGATTTTCCCATAAAGTAACACAAGTTGAGAAATTAATAAGAGCTGTATTCTTGGGATTTCTTCCCCACATGTCTTCTCGCAGAGAATCCACATTCACTTAGAGTGTGGCTACCTCGGAGCTCTGAGCTTATTTATTGGTCCTTTACTTCTAAACCACCAGTCAGACTTCCTGAATTGATCTTTGCTTTCTCCTACTACTTGCAATAAATAAATATATATTTAAGTTATTCAGCTCAAAGATTACTCACCCTCTCTTTCTGTCCAATACGCCAATGAATATTACTGAAAAAAATCTTCCAGAATTTCTAATTTATTTTTTTGTTTATATTTAAACTATTTTTTTCTATTCTCACATTTGTTTCTTCTGCTAAAGCTTACAGAATAACAGCTTCTTTCAAGACTTCCAGAACTGTTTTTTCACTCTCTCTCACCCTCCCATCCCTCTTTTTAGAGCCCTTTAGTGATGTTATGTTATTCATGCATGACTGTTTGAAGTTTCAATCTTATTTGAAACAAAAACTAGGAGATGACAAGCCTTTTGGAGACAAGTATAACTCCATATGGCAACTGGAGCTGAATGAGGCTCCCAACTCAGAGCCAAGGAAAAGTTCACTGACAAAACCTGATCAGTATAAGAAAGGAGCATTGACACAGAAACCCCTACCTTTCATTGATTTAAATTCAATCTATTTCATTGACTCTATATAGGCTCTGTGTACCTCATAGTATAATTACTGAACAGCACTTGGACTGGTAGATTAAGAGACAGTTAAGTAAGAGACATGCTTTACTAATAAATTAGCTGATGCCAAAGAGGTCACTTCAAGGAGAGACGGAAATAAAATCCTGGGCTCTTTGAACACTTCAAAGTTTAGAAACTCTGAGTCTACCACATGCATTTGCTTTTAAACCTCCTCAATCTAGATGTAGGAATGGAAGTAAAATTTCCTGCCTCTGAACTAATAAACAGACACAGAACTCCCTCCAAAGAGTTGAATTCTAATCAGTTGTCATGGAAGAGACACCAGCTCTACACCACCCCCATACACCAAGCAACAGTCATACTGATACCGAATGAATCCAATGACTTGAGCTCTCTTGATGAAGAGGGGTTTTTTAAGTATCAGAAGCAAAAAACTGGTTTCACCACATAGTGAAAAAAACAAACAAAAATGCTCTGAAAGCTGACTGTATTTAAAAACCATAACCATTTCAGAATTACAATGCTATATACAGTAAAACACATGCAACTTAAATTTCTCTCTGTTGTGAAATATTTTATTACAAAATTTTTGAAGACATTTGGGGTTTCTGAAAATGAAAACCTTAGTAAATAAGCAGCAACTATTTTGAATAAAGGAGCAGTGACTACTAGTATAATGAATTTTTCCTTTCTATTGGCAGGGGCAACCTTTGTTAAATTATAACCTAATTTCTTCCAAATGTGCATTTAATGCTATCTGGCAGCAAGTTTTAATTATACAAGAAGTCAAGCCAGGATCATTAACAAAAAGGTTATAAATACAATTTGTATATTTTTATTTATAGAATTCATGCACCTACCACAATCTAAAAATATATGCTTAAGAGTATTGTGACAAAAGGCATATTTTAGTTATAGAAAAGCTAACATACCTGAAACTCAGTTCATCATACCCATAAACATTGTCCTTATATTGAAAAAAGTTTTACTTTTCAATCTTTTATGGACAAACTTTCAAGTTCTTACAGGATAAACGTGGTTAGAATCACAGAACGATGCAGGATAGAAGGGATCTCTGCAGATCTCTAGTCAAACCCACCACTCAAAGCACGGCTAGCCTCAAATTTAGATCTAGTTGCCCAGGGACACATCCTGGTAAGTTATGAAAATCTTCAAGCACAGAGATTCAACAACTTGTCTGTTTGACCATTTTCACTGTGACTTTTTTCTCCTCATTGGAAGATTCCTAACTGCAGCTAGGGACCTTGTCCTTGCCCCTTACCCTTCCACCATACACCTTTGACAAAAGTATGGCTCAATCTTCCTTAAAACTCTCATTTCCGCTCCTAGGTACATTGTAACTGTAACTATAACCTTAACAAAAAGTGTGTGAAAAGGATAAAGAGCACAACTTCAAAATAATTCATGTTAAAAAATGCAAGCATGGTCTGAGCAACAGAATCACAAGCACCCACTCAGCAGCGTTCATGATGAACACAGACAATACAGAGCATCAAGCTGATTCAAACTCAACACTTCAAATTATCAATAATTCTTTTTTAAGGAAGAACAAACCTGGGCCACTTTAACGGAATTTTGAGTAGAACCACCAGCATGATATTCTACTTTGAACCTTTTCACAAGTTCTTCAAATCTGTTTAAAAAAAAAAAAGTGGAGAATAAAAAAGTTAAACTCTACAATTTTTTTTCCCCAAAAGAAGACATGATTAGAAATATATGACATGATGTTAGTTGAAAACAAGAAATTCAGATACATTAGCTGTTACATATGGTGCAAGATGGTAACATCTACTTAGATTTTGACCAAATTACAAAGCAAAGTAACATCAACTTGAATCCTTCACCTTAAAGTTGCATGTGGAGTAAAAAAACGAAAAAACCACACTGTCTGAAGCAAAAGCTTGATTGCAATGAACTGATAGATTGATAAAATATATGCTTGAAGAAAAATTACATAAATTAAGACATCCAGGTACTTATTTCACCTCATTAAAGCTAGAAACAGAATGTAAAATAGAGAAGATGGAGGAGATCTGGTGTCAAATTCAAAATTAACTTGACCCAAACAATGGCACTATGTTTTAAGTTTTCATATGAAATAGTACATTGACAGATAAAGAACTTTCACTAACAAATCTACCAGTGTGTGAGAAAATCTGATAAGAGATAAGCCAAATGTCTCCAGCAGAGCTTTCAAATCCTTCAAGTCTGAAAAATGCATTCCCTGGTAACATTCAGTAGTATATTATTAGGTTTGAACATTAAAACAAATATTTGAACTTTTAACAGAAATATCTACCCTCATATTTCAGATCAGACTTTAGGGTTAAGACAGAGTTCTCTAAGACACTCTTCCTTGTCTAGAATATATTTTGTACCTCTGATCACAGTACACCACAGCTTGAGAAAGCAGCCTTCTCTCTACTCACAGGCTACAGAAAATCGAAGTAGTGTGTCACAGAAAAAGGAAGAAGAATGAGGGAGTTGTGGAGACTGCAGGGAGGCTGGGTACAAATACTGCATCATGCCTTTAAGTTCTAAGCACACTTCAAAATGAGTGGATTAAACAGCAGTATTAACAACCTCAGAAGACATTAGACTCAGAAGGAAGAACTCCTCCAGGTAAGTTAAAATGTTTACTGTAAAATTTGTTTGCACATTTCAGGTTCAGAATTACCTCAAGGCCATCCGTAACTAAAAGCATAGATCTGCCCTTAAGGTCTATTAACTTTAGATGTTTACCTTTAACAAATGAAGCTTGCCCAGTTAGATATATTTCAACATATTTTATTGAATTCACCTTTAGCATCTTTTAAAACAATGACACATCTTTATTTCAGACATGTGAACAATGGCTTTCAAGATAGATTTGTCAAGTAATGATTTGTTTGTTTAAAAGGTTTTGATTTTCATTACCATGTTACTAATACAAGCGTTTTTATTTCTACAGTACTTTCCATCTAAAATGTTTGAATAATGAGCTACTTACCCTAGCAAACTACTGATGGGCAGACAATTAGAAAGAACCAAGAACTAAATTACTACATATGCTTTTCACAGTTATTCACACTATTAATTATCCACCAATTCTGTGTCAAGCAATTGAAACCTCAAATGATAGCAAGTCGCTGAGAGTGGGAAAAAGTAACAAAAAACAACAGGTCTCCTAAACAATTGTTTCTCAAGTCAAGACATACAAACTGTCACGAACCAATTAAGTATTTTGGCAATAATTTTTCTTTAATTTAATTGACATTTTACATTCCCAATCAATTTGAGCATGTACTGCCCAAATCACATGGTTATTTTTTGTATTCTTGTGTATCTACAAGCATGTCAATTGAAATTTTCATTCCTTTACCTAAAGACGTGTAACGTTTCTGTCTGTATTATTTCATGGCATGTTAAACCTTACAAACTTGGTATACTGTAGTTGATCACCAATGTCAGTAGCTCTAAATCTAGATGAGAATATATTTAAACACTTATCTTGTAGTTTGAATGAATAAAATAGGTGTTACCTGAGTTTGGGAAAAAAATTTGAAACAGCATTGAATTTATTTTACAATTACCTAATAGAATAAGACAAACAATGGTGACTGTCTTTCACTATTTCAGATTGAACATTAAAAGACCTAACTCCTCTCCTTCAAATTAAGATAGTAAGCTTATTGCCTCTAAAGGTCTGTTATATAAAATAGAATGAGAGTTGGTATAAATGCAAGAAAAGTGAGTTTTGCAGGTAATTTTCCATTACTCATTGAAAGGACAACAAAAATTGTGTTGTTTTAATCCACAAGAGCCTGATAACCAAGTTGTATCAAGAACGACCTCAAAATCAAGCATGCCAATAGCTTTTTATCTTAAGAACATTAACAGTTAGATGGACATTTTTCAAAATGTCAGCAGATGGCATAGACAGCGTGGGAACACTGACTTTGTCACTGTCTGCTGCATGTCTGACCTGCAAAGAGAAGACTCTTGTCATTCCAGCATGCCTCAGAAACATGGTATTTGGTTTTAGAAAAGCGCCCCTTTTAAGGAAGGAAGTTCAACTGTAGCAACTGCTCTTAGGCCTGGGAATGCTAAACAGAGCTTCTGTGTGTGCTTCAGGACTAAGCTGTTATCACACTTAAGATAATTCAAGAAAATTAGAACCTTATGAGCAAGACTGAATAATATTTTTGTTTCATGTTCTACAGTTGTTGGTCTTTCTGAGTATTTCTTAAGGCTGTGCTATATCTGAGAACTGTGACCCTTCTCCTGACCTAGCAACATACCATGCCTTAAATGACAGAATAATAAATCCCACAATCAACACCATATAGAGGGGCCCCTATTTTTGGTACCATGAATTTGTTCACCACATTACAACATATTTTAACAAAAACAAGTCTGCATTTGCAGCAGCATGTTTTCAGCTGTGATACTGCTGATCAACTCTAGCACTGACCAAAGAGGATATGTTAATGTTTTGCTCAATTATATTAAAGGCAATAGAACTTCTGTCAGTTGGTTTTTTTATTCTTTCCTTTTTTAAAAAAAAGGATGGACTCCTAATTGAACTTGATACTGAAAGGTAAACCTTCCATAGCTAGCTTCACTTTTGACAGAATTAATGGCTATTTTAAAAGTATAAGAAGGTAATAGCAGAAGTTATTTTATAAAATAATACAATCAAGAATGAGAATAAAATTTTTATTTTTTATTAAACAAAATACACCTCCTTGCATTACAGGAGGTGGAGCCTTATTTTTAAAAGGCACAGACTCCTCTTACATATGCTACACCATTACCTCAAACTGGAGACAGCTGATAGATTCCCTCCTGTAAGTATCACTGCTGACAGTTTCACCACTCAAACCTTTCATAACCTGAGATTCACCACCCACCTTCTCTGTGTCCTCTTACTAAACTATGTTTAAACCTTACACTATTCCTTCTTGTAGCACCTCTGAAAAAGCACAATTTCCTGACTATACAGAGAAATGCACTCATCTCTGATATCTAATCCCTTCAGACAGCTGCAAAGATCATCTGTGTGGGCTACCTCTCTGACCAGCTTGACACTCTTCTAGCCCCTTCTCAGTCATTTCAAGCAGAAGTCACTTCTCTACATCTTCAAGGCCCTGCAAAGCATTACAGCACTGTACCCACCATCCTTCATTCAGTACATCCAGATATACAGCAGCCTCCAGGCACAAAGCAGTCAACAAAAATATCTTTTCTCTCACTAACTCATGATAACATCCAGTGTCCAGTTACTAGAATTTTCTATGAATATTACCAAATCTACTTTAAATCTTCCTTCAAACCATCCTTCACCATTATGTCTAAAAAAAGTCATCATCAAGGACACGTGATTTCCTGAGGCTGTTCTGTAGCTTAATGACTGGCAATCCTCTCCTGGATTAATAACCATCTCTCATAACTCACTTTATACACAAAACCTGAGGCTTTTTGGAACTGGGACTACCTCCTTGTTCTATGTTACACAGCAACAAATGCAGTCATGTTTGGCTCACCATGGTTTCAAAACCAAACAAAAATAAGCACATAAAACATTCCCTACAACTGAAGACAGACAACATTAAGGCAATGGAGCTACAGCAAGAAAAATTAAAGCAATTCAAGTAATGCTGTTAAGTTTTTGGATACAGTTTATATTAGACTACAAAGAGTCTCTTTTTGAAGAGTAAAATGGCCATATAATACCAACAATTAACTGTCATATAGAGAGAGCATCAGGGAAAAACACTTCTGAGGCATGTGTCAGAAGCTACTTATCTGCAAGAAGTAGAGAAAAGTAATCTCTTGTTTTTCAGCAGGGTGTGTTGCCCTGGATATCTTTTGATAGATCTAAGATGTACTCAACAGCATACATCAGCAGGGAGCTACACTTTTAAAAAAACAGGTGCCAAAAACAGCTAGACACAAGAGAAAAATAATTTTTGCCCTTTTTGCTTTTGTATGCCAGATAATGACAACCTGAATGCAAGACAAAAAATGTGTTATTTTGCATAAGAATAATACAATATTTCCAGTGGATTTTACATTTTTGTTTGTTATTACAAACACACTAAGATGGAAACCTCTTAAATAATCAACAAAAGGTTGCAAGTTGCACATAAGTCTGTAACTTCTTTTTCTTTGGAGATAAGTTCGGGCTGGGGAGGCAGCCTTTATTGAGACCTCTCAAGAGGAACATAGACTAGGATTTGGTATGTTTTCAAACTATTGGATTAATTTTAATTAGATTGTAATAAAAAAAATCGTAATTAATGGTGATTATGTTCCCAGATATTTATTTTTAGTTGCAGAAAGTAGTCATATTAAGACATGGCAGTAGCTTAAATGTTCAGCTGTGAGGAGAACCAGACTAATGCACTGTCAGTTAGATGTTTGATCCTTTTAATTGCATTTTTTTCAAGTCTACTTAAATCTTCAAATTAAGTAACCTGTGTCAGAATGTCTATGAAATTACTCCATAAATTAAAGAAAAAATACATGAGTGATCATCATATTATACAACCTGCTTTAATAACACTAAAAGCTCAGTGAAATGACAAAAAAAGTACCAAATATTTCCATTTTTAAAGAAAAGCCTCAAGGAATAAATCAACGCAAACAACTAAATAATGCCAAACCTGCATCCCGATTGTTTTGCAGCGCATGGCAGAAGCAGTTACGCGTACATCTGGACAAGCCTGTCGTCTGTCACATTCTCACTTTCATCACAGCCTGGGCCCGTGCCAGAACGATGCAGGCAGCCACACCGCCAGGCAGATGGGGCACATGTTGTGGAAAGGCAACCTTGCCTGGTCAGTGTTAGCAGGCAAGCTGAAGCCTTCAACTTCCTCCTGAGGAAAATCTAATTCAGATTCAAGGAAAAGGTCTAGTCCTGGGATTCAAATATTACAATTAAACCACAAGGTATTATTTTTAAACAGCAGTAAAAGGGAGAATACTTTAGGAAAAATACTGTGGGTATAAAGAAAAGCAATTCCTATTTTTAACTTTACAGAGTGCACCTCATTTCTCTATCTAAATTTTACAACTCAATGTTTAAAGTTCAAACCCTAGAAAGGATAGTTATGTATATGAACTATTTCATTCCTAGTCTTTGACGTATAACTAATTAAGATGCAGATATAATTGGTTGTTCTTACTTAAAATTGGACCTGAAAGAGCAAAAATATTGCCTTTTAGAAATGAGTTACAATCACAGAGGTACATGAGAAAACTTTATAACAGCTGCTTGGCAATAACTGACTTTACTGAGAGCTAGTTCTTCTTATTAGCTTGGCACAGAATTAAAGAGCTTGGGAATGGGTAGGGGAGTAGAGGGGAAGAATAAAACATACTAAAAAGGAAGTATTGGAGACAGGTTAGCACCATGGACATATAACAACAAAAAGCTAAATGTGTTAGGAATTTGATTGCTCAAATTGAATATAGCAGATTATAATATTTTTCTCCTTTATTTACTAAAGTTCAGAAAACAGTGACTCTTCATGGAAATATTTACTGTTGCAAACTAGAATTTCACATAAAGTATTTTCCTAATCACCTCATCCAAACAAACAGCAAATGAAAAAAGCCTGTAATTCCAACCAGGTTAGGATTATGAGGACCAAATGTTAATATATGAAAGAAGAAAGAAAAAAATGCATAGGCAAATTTCAAGATTCATAGCTTTGAAATATTTTACCACAAATGTTAGCAAGGTTGAAAAAAAATGCACTTAAATGTCAGTTTGATAAAAGCCAAAAGAACATTTTCCACATGTGTTTGCATTTAGGCATATTGAAACAAGATGGAAAAAGTAACAGTCATTCAAATGTAAGGTTAAAACATCAGCTCTTAAGGATCATGATTTAAAGACATTTCTCAAAGTATTTTTTTTTTCCTTTTCTCAAAGAGTCAGGCAAATTTATGCAAGTGTTCTTGAAACCCTCCCTTACTCCAGATTATCTTGATATCTTCCTCTTCTACATTATCTCAAAAACGTACATGATTACACTCAGAAGCACTGGCCACCACAAGGCAAGTTTTTTCTGCTGATATTCTGAAATGCTGTAGGAAAATGAAAAGAAAAACTATACCACTAGAATAGTAAAAGCTTACATTTCTGATTCTGTCACTAAACACTATAAATACATACACTCATTATATATACAGAGTACCTTGATGAACCTTAAAATGTGTAGTATATGTGATTACTATAGTATAGGTCAAGAAGACCAAAATTTCTCTCCCTCTATTAAATTTCTAATCAAAACATTTTTAAAAGTTTCACCTGAGGATAGGTAATCAGAAATATTATTCGAGAATTTCTGCCAGTTCAGTAATTCACTACAAATTTATGCTTCCCCCCTCCCCCCCCAAGTCTTTTTCGAAGAAAATCTTCCAAAAGATCAGCCAAGACTTAAAAATCTTGCGGATACATCTAGAGATACGCAGCACAGTATCTGTTGCAAAACACCGTAGCCAGAAATAGCTCCGTGCCCTTATGCATAGCCAGTAAGGGTCAAAAGATGTTGCAGTCAGGGAAAGTGTGTAGCATTTACCTTCTTCATCCTTGGATATGCCAAAGTATGTTCTAGAGCACTCAGGAACAAGGGTCATTTCCTTTATTATTTCTCAGCAGTATTACAAAAACATTTACACTTACTCCTGATGTTCCCAGTATACATTTGGCAACTTGTATACAACAACACTACTTCCAAAAAACCTCACTTTCTCTTTGCTTCTCATAAGTAGAATGGGAAGAATAGATGCTTTCTGAGACCTACCATTAACTTCTTAGTGTCCAAATTTTCTTGCTAACTAACCAAAGAAAGGGCAAGTTGATTTTCATATTAAAAAGTAGCCTACTTAATTCTCTTAACATCAGCGACTCTGTCTGTCCTACAATAAAAATGCAGGAAGACAAGTAACACTCTCTGGTTTTGAAAAAAAGACTAGATTTACAAAATTAAAAGCAAATTAGAGATCATAATCCTAATTATGCAACAATCATATGAGACTGCAATAGATGCTTCCCATTTGGCACAGTAGAGACCAGGTGTTAACCATCAATAAACCTTTAGTGAATGCTAATTGAAACTGCTGTTTCACAAGCACCAACCTACTCCAGCTCACATCAAAGTGAAAATTTGTTTAACTTCATAAAATATTTGCCAAGAACATTTTAATATTAAATGTATTCAGTCATCAAAAGATCTTAGACCTTATCTTTGCTACAATTTAGATTATCTAAAACTGTCGTGCAAATCATATTAAGCTGCGTGTAAAGAGCTGACAAAAGAAGAAAAAAAAAACCAAAAAAGATGTATGCACCCTCACACCTGGCAGAGAGAAGTATTTTACTACAGTAACCTTACAATTTGTAATTTTATCTATAAATACATCAAAACAGTAAAGCAATAAAAAATAAGTTTCAGGTTCCAATTCAGAGCCAATAAAATATCAGAAAGTTTTGCAGATAGAACTGTTCCAAAACCAAATTATGAACTAAGTGTTTACACACATCACTCAGATTAAGAAGCAGTTTATCCGAGTAATATTCTCTATTAACACAGAGGCCAAAACAATGCTGACTGTTGTCAATCACAATCTAAATCAATTTTGGGTTCTTTATATTATTATAAATGGTTCTTGTCAGTTCAACTACACTGCTAAAACACCTATTTTTCTTCACCCTTTGTGCTATTTCAAATTATTTTAAATCAATAACCAGTCAGTAAATTTAAACCAAGAAAACATTAAAAATACATCAAGATATTTAAATAGAAGCTGGGGAAAGGGCTGTAGAACAAGCCTTATGAGGAGTGGCTGAGGGAACTGGGTTTGTTTAGTCTGGAGAAGAGGAGGTTGAGGGGAGACCTTAGCACTGACTACAGCTACCTGAAAGGAGGGTGTAGCAAGGCAAGTGTCTTGTCTTTTCTCCCAAGTTACAAGTGATAGAACAAAAGGAAATGGCCTCAAGTTGTGCCAAGGGAGGTTCAGACTGGATGTCAGGAAAAACTGCGTCACTGAAAGGGTTGTCAAACATTGGAACAGGCTGCCTAGGGAAGTGGTTGAGTCACCATCCCTGGAGGTGTTTAAAAGACGGCTAGATGGGGTGCTCGGACATATGGTTTAGTAGTGGATCGATACGGTTGGACTCAATGATCTCAAAGGTCTTTTCCAAACAAGCAATTCTATGATTCTGTGACAGTATACATGCACTGTAAGCTCGTATTAACATGCAGTGAACTGTAATAATTTTCCTCATGAACAAATAATGAGTGCAGAAAACCCTGCTTTGAGCAGAACCAACAGTAAATACCAAGTGAGATATCTGTTCTAGTTGTCTTTAAGCTCCCTATTTCTCAATGTTCTTGAACATGCCCTAAGATAGTCACCTACTGATAGTGGGTAACAACATGAATTTCTGTAACTCAAAACACAGGCAATATTTATTAACACAGGCACACATGCATACTCCCAAATATGTTCCCTTTTATTAAGTTTTTGATAAGTATGTAATCATGTGTCCACAGCTTTATTTTCATTAGGTGGCACTGGAAACTACAGATTAACTGTTTATTATCAACATCTTAGGATACTCAGGGGAGAGGGAAAAAAAAAATAAGAAAGAAGAAACCAGAACTGTTCAAAAAGGATAACATGGAAATACACTGCTTTCACTTTTGGAAAAGACAAAATCCTGGCCCTCCTACAAGCAGGAGAACTTACACTGGTGGGATGACATACAAGGACTGGATATATGGAATAGACTGCTACCTGAGAAGATGCATAAATTGCCTAATAGGGACACGATTACAGGACCATCTGTAGAGTCAGTGTGGTGTACACAAAATAGCCATGAACAAGTAAGATCAGGATTTGGAAGCAGTCTACCCACAGCAGCCTGAAGTTTAGGAAGTTCTTTCTGCTAAAACACTGGGTAAGTTTTCCCATGCAAACTTCTATGCTACTGCAGTTAAATTTATTCTGGTACTTATACTAGCTTATTTATAGGTTTCTCAAGTGTTTTGACCACAACACTGCTGTCTGCAATGTAGATATATGCCAAATTTCTAAAGTATAAAATATTAATCTTGACTAACCTAGCCTGAGCCTTGGGGGTTATTTAGGAGCAGCACACACTGGTAACATCAGAGTCATTAAAACTGATTGGTTTAAAGCACATTGTAAGAGTGACCATAGCAATATGAGACGATAGGTTAAAACAGGTACAAAATTGAAGGGCTAACAGGTGCTAATAATGCAAAAATATTTATCTAAGATAAAATGTTCTCTTTTAACTCAATATTCCATTGGCAATTGAAAAAAACAAACCCCAACTACTAAATAACAAATGGAGAGTAAAAATTATTAGCTCTAAAGGAAAGATCCTCTTGCCACCAAAAAAGAAAGGCATCTTCAGTCCTGTAATACTCTTTACAAGAGAAAAATGTGTAAACAAAAGAAGGGAAACATCTAGATTGCAAGTGGCATTAGAAGTACCAAGGGTGACAAGGTGACTTGACCTTGATACTATTCTTTAAATAATTTTCTTTCTGGTATAGGGTTTATAGGCCTTTTTTTCCCCATCTTGCATACAGTTCTCCCTAAATCTTTGCATAGTTTTGGGGTTTTTTTACATATAAATGAATTGTCTGCACTACCAAATTCTGGAATTTCAATAACAGAAAAATTAAGCAACCAGATTAACAATTTTGGTTAATAACTCTTAGATTAAATTTTCTACCTGAGTAGTGATATTTTCAGCTGCAAAACAAAAGCTCTTGTGTTGTATCAGAACAAAATCTTCAAACCTTGAGGGAAGAGGTTAAAGGAGAGACTATGAATTGCACACACAGATTTTTAAAAAACATACATATATATATATATATATATTCTTCAGCAGGGACAATAAAAATGCTGGATAATCCTTAAAAATAATACACTGAATATTGATAAATTTGGGGTTCTCTCAAGGATTCAAGCCTTATATAGGGCTTATCTAGTTAGGAATCTTTCCAGAAGATTCCTAGAACTAGGTAACATATTCAGACTTCAGGAAATAAACAATGTTCTGAATTAGGAAGCAACTATATATTCTTCTTTATCTGTAAAAGGCGACTGTCTTCAATTAAGCTTCTTTCTCACTATTATACCATTACTAGGCTCTTCATCAGTCTTCCAGTTTTTTGAGATTTTCATATACATCATAATACCATAATAATACTAATAATAATAATAGTGAGTGCATGTTTATTCTTACAGGGAGATAAGTCTCCATTTCAACATATTTTCTAGTTGAAGCTTTAGTTACTTGACAGAATATCTCCTGCAGAGATTAGCCTATTATTATTTGCTACAGACCCTCTCTGAAAGCAAGAAGCCCATTTTCTCCAAATGACTCATTAACAAGCACGACAGAATGGAGTGTTCCAGCCTGAAATGCCAACAGCTAAAAATAACTCATCCCACAGCCTATGACAATTCAGTCCATCCCTTCACTCCATAGGCACAATCTCAGAGGGTCACCTTTTGGGGGAAAAAAATTAGCATATGTCGTGAACAAGGGGGGAAAAAAACCAAAACAAAACACCCAAAAATCACAAGTTATAGAAAAGCTGCAAGGGAGTAGCACTGCAGACAGCATTTCAAAAAGCAATGTTCCAAGCAGCACTAAAAGGCAAATTCCACAGCAGAACAATTCACAGATTGAAAGGAAAAATCCAAACATTTGACCCAAATATGACAATAGTGAATGGTTCCCTCTGATAAATCAATGATTTTGACTTCCCCTGTCTGTGTACACACTGCCACTACGACACTAACAAGACATGTTCAGTGATACCCTGTGTTAGTCTTCGTGCTATTATTAAGAAACTTAGGGTCAGCTGTTAAGTTTCACAAAATCACACCAGCTTTTCTGCTGAACAATATGTCTAAGAAGCAGCATTTCATCACAGGAGTTGTGCATGAAACAATTTATCTCCCTTCCCAGGAAGGCTGGAATGGAGGAGGAAGAAACTTACCTTCAGGCCTGCAAGACCAGGGGCTGGGCGGGGGAAAGAATCTGTCTTTATGAAGTATAGAAATACATTATTGACCGGGAAATGAGGGAAACTCGGCAGATACAGACCACTGAAGGTTAATTGCTATGTCTGGAAAGCTGCTGGAACAAAACACCAGTGCATAAGCACCTGGTAGTTCACCGTCACACTGTGACCATTAATTTGATATCAACATTTTCTTTACAAATCAATACACATTTCCCTCTTCAATAAGGAAAGTCACTTGGTATAGAACAGAGGAAAGGAAGACATAATATCTCAACTTTTAAAAGTTCCTTGTATTTTCTTATGTGACATTCTCATAAGCAAACTCAGGAACTATGAAATAAACCTAAGTATTCTTAAGTTGTTACACTAATAAGTGAAAAGCATCAACTAAAACTATAATTTTCTATTACATCTAAGGCTTGGTCCAGATGTGATAATCCTGTTCTGCTTTGCAGTATTTATTAGATACTTAGGCACCTAAACTTAGCAAAACCTGAACAGCTGCAAAAAACAAAAACAAAAACAAAACAACTTTGCTCAATGTTC
>NW_010307833.1:0-14401 GCF_000700745.2 Antrostomus carolinensis | reverse complement strand
GGGGGGGAAGCGGGGAACCAAACCAACTTTTAAAATGAAAAATACTGAGGACTAACTAATGAAACAAAAATTTAAGGGACAAGGGTCTAACAGGAAGTAACTGGGATCAGGCAGCAGTATCACTTGGGGGTGCTGGGGTGGGGTCTGCAGGTAACAGAGGATCAAAAATGTAAAACCCAGTCAGCAGCATAACTCCACTGCAGCAGCTGGAAGAGCTGCAGGAGCGGGAGGGTGTATATTTTTCTATAATATAGTAGTAAGGATGACAAATGTTAGATGCAAGGAAAATGTACTCTTTTCTAGTCAGTAATAATGAAGACCCCAACTGTTATGTCCTATTTTGGTAGCCTACTTTGAGATGAAAAGCAGTTTGGAGAATTAATTAGAAGGCAAGTAGAAAAAGAGGTATTAAAACATGATGTATAAAAAAAGATTGAAAAAATTTAGTTTAGTCAAGAAAAGAAATGTCTAGAAACAAGATGGACAGTTGAATAATGATTCTTACGAAAAAAATCAAATAACATTTCTTCATATCCCTTGCAGGCAGGCAGATATAAGCTTAACTAAGACTTAGAGTATACATTACAGAAAGCTAGTCACATCTAGAAAGACACTCTACATACAAAAGGGAGATTCCTTGCACAAATAAAGAACGTAACAAAAAACCCACTCTCAAAACTGTGCCTAAACACGTGTAAGAATTAAAAAAAACCAACTCACACATCTTTGTAGCTTCTGTAGACATTCCAGTATTAAGCATGATGAGAAAGATGCAAGAGTCCACAAAGACTAGAAAAATAGCTCAAAGAGCAAGTTTGAATAGCTAGACAAGACCAGAATGAGATTCTGTGGGCAAATCTTAATGTTCTTAGGTTGATATGAGAGATCAATTTTAGAAAATTTTTTTTTTTTTTTAACAGGATGTAAAGACTTTACATTGAGTGATGTATGGGTGTGTATGAAGAAACAGTCTTAAAACAATAAAGGACCCTGACTTAAATACTACTGCTCACGTATAAGATCAGCAAGGTTGAAAAATCTCAATATTATGATTGTTCGCTGCTCCTCCTAATAAAAATGGAGAACATCATCATTCCAGAGTGAAAATCAACAGTATTGAACACCAGTAGCAGCTTTGGTCCTCATCACCTTAAAATGGAAACAGTGAGAGACTAAAACAGGTACAGAGAATAGCAGCAGGCATAATCAAAGTCCGGGACACAGTCTAGAAGAGTCAACAATGGAGAGAAACAAATCAAGATCTATACATTCAGTAGTGGAATAGGTTGTGATTATTCATATCATCTCATAATACAAGAGATAAAGGGCATAAATGAATAAAGCTAGTGATAGCTTTCCATCCAAAGATGGAAAAGAATACACTTCTTCCAAATATATATTTTTTCTTTCCTTAGCAGACCATGAATGTCAGAAGCATACTGGATTCAAGAAATTACTGGATAAATTAATGGACAAAACATCAGTAGAATTTATTTGGTAAGAAAGAATGTTACACCCCCAACAACCCTTAGCATCTCGATTTCTCAGTGTCTAAACATTATTTGTTGGAAGTCAGGAGAATATTCAACACAAATACAGAAATTCAGTAATGCTTGCTTTATTTCACAGTCCTTCCCTCCAGTCTCACATACTAGTAACTGAGCCTTTGAACTGACTGGATGTGACCGTAACTATGTTCTTACACAATACCATACAGAGGTACAGGAGCCATTTCAGCTGTTTTAAGTAGCCTCTGTCACAATGACACACTGCTTTGTTATTGAGAAGACTTGGCAAACTATTACATTTATGTTAGCATGGCTGAACCACTTGGTGGAAAAAAAATAAAAAAGAGAGAAGAAAAATTAAAAAACAAGAACAAAATGCTTTGCCCTTATGCCAAAGGCGGGCCAGTGATGTTCACCACATTACAGCAATGCTACCCAACTCAAACACATTTCTGTAGTGCATGCAGTCATGTGGGATGATCCCCAGAAAGCACTACTGAGTGAAGAGCTTAAAGAAAGTGTCTCTACCTGACAGAAGACTGTGGGTGACTACCCTGTAAATTTGAAAATGCCACTCTGTAGGGGAACACCTTTGCAGGAGCTTGACTTCGTTCACAGACAAAGCCTAATATTTCTCTAGCATAAATTCCCATAAAAGGAATGCCTCAAATTGTGTAAAACTATTTTCCTCTCCAATTTCACTCACTATAATTATACTGTAAAAATAGCAGAAGTATATAAAAAAAAGACTCCTTCCAAATCCTCTCTGAGATTAGAGAAGAAAAAAAGGAGGCTGAAAACAAACACTCATCCTGACTCTCTCTAGCTAAGTGGTAGAGAGAAAATTAAACTTTATACATGAAACATGCCTTAAAGTTTTCTATTATAGAGCTGTTATTTGTATGAAAACCATATACAAGTCAGTAGGAATGAAAATCGTCTGATCAAAGAACAAGTTGAATTGAAGCAACTTGCAATGTTTTCTCTTTTTCTATGCCATGTAATTCTTTGAGTACAAAATTTCAACCAAGGTGGATTAAGACCAACAATTAAACCAATTTTGTATCTTTTATTTCAATCCCTAAAGATTTAGGCTTTTAAAAAATATGTTCTAAATAGGTTATTATAAAAGTCATAGTGAAATAATAAATACGAAATCAGAGTTTTCAGTTTTAATAAATAGTTTGATATCACGGTGAACTCTTAATTTGTTTGCTTGAAAAGGGTCTTTTCCTAGTGGGTAGGAACAAAGCAGCTTTGAATTACAAACAATGCCCTGCAGTCAGTAAAACTCATGAGGTATTAATTTACAGTTTCATCTGTGATCAGTTAAACTGTATGTGAAATCTTAAACATCTTTTAAAAAAACACCACAAATAGCTCAATAAGATATTTTTTCAACAGTGCTTTAACAAAAACCATACAAGATTAATTTCTATTGTCAAAACAGAACCAAATGCAAGTTGTGTTTAAAGCCTGCATTCTAGTAATCAAACAATACTGAGAGATGTTATCCTTCAATAATATCTAAGGAGCTGATACAGAAGTAAAAAATATGGTCTCCAAAACCACCTTATTCTGATTTTTAACTCATTCAAGAATAAGAATAAAAACAAAAGTAATAATATTTTTTCTTTAAAAAGTATCAGGAAAAAATGTATATATGTGTACATATATATATATATAGAATGTATACTATATATTGCAAAATATATAGGTTTTTGCTACAGTGTATCTGTCTACCTATATATAACAACAGATGGCAGTTTAGAATTTAGAATCAGAGTATTTTCAGCTTATGTTCCCACGTCCGTGATCTCTTTAAAAAATTTAAAAGTGACTATGTTGTGGCTTTGGGCCATACTCGAAGTCACAACTATATTTGCAGAACTTGCATTTGAGGGAGACAATTTAGCAGTGATATGTAATTGTGGTCAACTATGAATACTGGGAACATCTGGAACATTTATACTCCTTTTAAAACATTTATACTGCTAATATGCATTTACTTCTAAAAAGTAACTTTTCATAACTGTTGCATTAACTTTCCATCATCCTTGAGGACTGTGTCCATTTTACAAAACTTTTCTTTAACAAAGATTTTTATTAATAGGTTCTCATTCATTACAGAGGGAAATTATAAGGTTAAGCTTTCAATAGAAGTCCATTATGAACAGTGTACATGAATATAAAATACTTCAAAACATATGGAAACTTTTGCAGCAGTCGTCATAACTTAAAAGTAGCTAACATTCTTCACACATTTAGAAATACTTGGTTTGAAAATATGAGACTTTAAGCAATCAGTCACAAGGCAACTTAAAACTGTAAGACAGTTTTCACAGAAGTTTTTCACTTCCCTATAGAACTAGGGACATAGGTACATGCACTTTTTTACTGCATAAACACAGATGGTAGGAAGTTAGCATAGATCATGACTTAACTATTGCCTTTGTATCACACAAATCTAAACTCCTGCTGTGGAAATGACATATCACTTGCTACTTTTCAGTGACTTGCAACAACAGCTACTAGAATGCTGTACAGAATATTCTTGTGCACAGTGGCGCATACCTAAGAGCACCAGTGTAAGTTATGCATGTGTGCGTGCTTTTTTAAAAAATGAACTCCTGAAACAACTAGTTATATACTGTGAACATAATTATACTATTATAAATTATTATCACCTCATTAATAAAAAATAACTTTTTTCATTCATGAGGTTCTTTTTCTCCACTTGTAACTGTTCTCCTTTATCAATTAGTAGCAGAGTTAAAATAATTCATTAAAATATAATACATAACATATATTTTGAGGGAACAGGTACTATTATACAATTATTAGATGTCTCCTGATTTAAACATTACATACATACAACTAAACCAAAAAAAAAGTTTAAAAATTAACTTCCAGCACATTTCAGGTAATTTCTATTTCCTGGAATTAAGACTGTGGATTTCTCAGTTGACTGATCTATCCTAATGTGGAAACAGTTGAACTTTAAGCAAAATTGCTGAAGTTTCAAATTACAACACAATGCAAAATGCATTTGTACCCAAGAGAGAGCTATACAAAACGTATGAAACTATATTAATGATGCACAAAATCCTTATGTTAATATCACTCCAGTTACAAGTCAAACACTTTAAAGTTAGGAAAAGCTGGAAATAAGACTTTGGCCAATTTTTGGCCACTTTCTACTTCATCTCCCTATTCAGCTCGTGGCCCTACACCTTCTATATACACCACTTATGAAGACAGAATTATTGGCTTTCTCAGCAGTATTTTGCAACATAAATTTCTATAGTGAAGCACTTGTATTCAAGTATAAACAAATATTTTCATAGGATCCCACTGAGATTAAAGGTGTAATTATTTTCTTTCTGTGGGAGCAAAGGTAAAAAAATATGCTAATTTTGAGTGGTGCTTAGGACCTGTTTTTCTCTGTACCCAGGTTTATCTAGTACCTAATATATTCAAAGTATAACTTCCATTCATCTACTTACAGTTGTATGTACTCAGCACATTAAGATCACAAGTCAAACACTTCGGGGGGGGGGGGGGGGGGGGCGGGGAGGAAATCAACTGTGAAAGTTAGAAAATTTACACAGAAGACTAGAATACAATCTTCCAGGAGATTACTCAATTCTGTTGTAAATGAACCCTGTCTTTACTTTCCACTTTCTTTCCTCTTAATGGTCTTCACATACCCCATCTTCCACGGTCTATGATGCTCAATAGACAAGAGCAGCTTCTCATTACATAACCACCACTCTTTTCATATCATGCTCCAAGCAGTTCAACATTAAAAAAAAAGTGTATGATCATATTGCCAAAGACCACCAGCACAGAGTTATGCAGGCTTCTTATCAAGACTGAAGAATTTAAGACAATCACACAGCTCATAGTTACTGTCACCTTAGTGGAGATGGTGATAACTGCCTGTATAAATGTTGTTGGTCAGTTTTAACATAAAACAAGGCAGCTTACTTTAAATCACTTTCAGAGATAACGATTAGGCTCATTCACACTAAAAATACACCCAAAAGTAAACTCTTGTGTTTCATGAAGAATCATCACATTGTTTTTGGAACTGATATTTGACTGCACACTTGTTAGCTTAACTTATAGAAAGGGTATTTCCCCAAAACGTAAATACAAGATATCACTGGACAAAGAGACATCCTGAAGACATGAAATGAACTATACAATACACAGAGAAGTTTCAAAGACCTTTTCTTCCTCCTCAGTTCAGTTTCAGATCCTACAACAGAGAAGTCAAATTTTGCCGGCAAAGATTATTAAGCTAAATCAAGCCTTTACACATCAAAGAGTTCTAAAGGCTGCCTTCCAAATCTCCTGGAAAAGCAAACTGAAGCTGCTGTTCATCTCCCAAATGCATGATTTTTTTAATATGCTTTGTAGGTTTAGGACATGAATGTGACAACAATGGCAATGACTGACAATTATCAATATATCACATACAAACCTTACATCAAGATTCTGGAAGACAATTAAGTATATTTTCCAAAGCCTTTATTGCAAATCATCTGCATTTAAGAATTTTTAAATAATTAATTTTATCAGAAGAAATCTTTAACCTGGACAGACCAAGAGCGTATACAGCAAAGGAAAATAAATCCTGGTCATGATTACTTTTTGTACCTGAACAGGCAGAATCACAAAAAGTTCTTTTTCAGTTCCCTTTTCCACAACCTAATTATCCTCCCGCATTTTCTCTGGCAAGATATCTGAAAACTTATCATACTTTTCTCCGAGTAATGAAATTTCACTTCATTTATTATTCAATTTAGTTTCTACCTAGTATGGTATTTTTTGAAATACCTATGGAAGTGCCTTACTCCCCTTCAACCCTTTTTTAGTTATACTAAATTATTTCTGAGAGGAATGGAGGTTTTTAAGTGACCTTATCTGCAGACCCTGTCTCCTTTTGTTTGCTGAGCTGTCTCTTAAATTTTTAAGAATTTTCTTTTTGTGTGGGTAATGTCTGTATTTGTAAGCCCTTTTGGAAACCACAGTAGCTTTGTGTGGCATCTGTATTTCCCAAGTGAACTGCACTCTGCAACTCAAACGTTTAGAGTCTCTGGGTGGCAGAAGTCAGTCATGCCCAGGCTTTGCAAAGGGAGAGGGAAAACAGAGCATGCAGACAACCTTCTCCCACACGTGGCTGCGCAAGAGTCCATCAAAACAGCAGTTCCACTGGTAAGAGCAGCAGGTAAATTAACTCCTACAAAGTGTTATATATGGGTAAAGCTCTTAGAAGTCTAAACAGAATAGACACTAGCTTTTACTGTTCTACACCAAGAGCACTGCAACTTTTGGCAAGTTTAATTTGCAAATAATCATTTAAATAACATTAGGAGTGAGACAATTGCCTATATTGGATAATTAGGTACAGCATTCAGAACAACCAACATGATCTGCTTAAACGTATTATAGTAACCGTGGTTTCAGCTTATAACAATAATCTGCTCACAAAGAAAGAACTAGTTTCAGTTACACTTCCTCAAGGAAAAATGAACTCTCTTGTAATATGTTATTGATAAGAAAGTATTTATGTACATTGTGTGGCATCATGACTTCCTTTATTTCCCCCTATTTGAATGCACAAATTTTTTGGTTAATACAGTAAATCTGTTGTATTAAATCTGAACCTGATTAATGATGTACTGTATCACGCTAAGTAGAATTAAATTAGTGTATAATTGATTAGTGTGTAACTGGAGCAGAGCTGTAGATTTACCAACTTTAATTAGGATGGCTTATTACAGATAATTTACATTATCATAATATAAAACAGAAAATAGAAGTACTTGGTTCATCAAAAAGCTTAACTTAAGATCAGGTGGACAGCCTCATAGATTAGGGAGGCATACAAACTAATGCCTTGCAAAGTTCTTTAAGGCAAGTAAGTCATAACAAGCTAAGTCCTTTAAAGAAAGGCAAATTGCTGATTAACCTTTTACCCGGGATTTCCTAAGCAATTAGACTGTTTATACTAATTTACTATAATAGACCATCCTAATAGAAGAGGGCAAATCTGCAATGCTGCTACAATTAAACATCAAACCCTTTTAGTCAGTACGCAATATTGCCAGACTGAGAAGAGACAGATGATTACTGCTCTCAAAAAATTGAAGGAAAAAAAAGAAAAAAGAAAACACAAACCTCTAAGATTAAAGTGTACAAAGCATATGCATTTACTAAAGCAGCAGAAGGAAATAAGCAGCAGTAACTCAGCTACCAGACCTCATCCATATTTTCTTAATACTCCTTCAGATGGTAACTCCAGTCTAGACGAAGAACTGCACATTCCCCTGAGTACACCACCACAGTAATTATGTTCATTATCTTGCATGCTAACAACAAAGATATAATAATCTACCAGTGAATAATTCATACATTGTCAGGTCCCTCTATGATGTTCATTACTAATGGTACCACTTACAGTGCAAGTTAGAATGCAATTTTTTTAAAGATGCCTTTACTACATAAACAAAATCTTTGAGTCAAGTCGTTTTTACCTTCTTAACCATTAACAAATTTAGCAACCAGTAGAAATATTTTTTTAAATAATTTTCTTATATATTTAAATGAATACCAAGCAGGGGAAGTGAAACAGCCAGTGGGCAGCTTCACAAATAAACATAAATCATGGTTTTAAGAGGTTAAACCTTAATATTTTTTTATTGTAAATTAACAAAAGAAGATTGAAGAAGCTTTAATAACAATCATTGGTCCCTCCCATCCCCTGCCTCTCAATGCTTGCTTTATTCACTACCAAGATTAAAACATCTTTCCGCTGGTTTTGTCTAAATATTTGCCAACCTTCTCACAGAACCTAAACAAACATCAAATTTAAGCAAACACATCAATATAACTGACCTACTTGCCTCCTACAATCAATAACTACAGTACTTTTCTATTATAAGAACTAAACTCAATATCTCTATACCTAAGATTTTTTCCTCCCAGTTGCACTCACTTTTACAATTCTCTTTCATTACATCTGCTGAATTTAGCTTGGAAAAGTTAAAATGAGTGCATCTTAATGCATTTAAAAAATTGTTTCAGATTCAGAACTGCCACAACTTGTCTAAGAACCCCCACATATTACTTGATTCTCTGAATCAAGGTACTTGGCTTCAATAACAAAAAGGTACAAACCCCCCTTCCCATCATTTTTTTTCCCCTCCCTCTGCTCTTCCCAAACTCTGTACTGGCCCCTCCTAAATATTTTATAGGCTAACAATTTATCTAATATAGGTACTTCTTTCACTCATACAGCTTAGCATCAGCATTGCTCTCTGTATACACAAGGTATTAAGATTATGATGGAATTCAATAGTAGTCATCACAATTTATTATAATGTTCTAATTTATTTTTTGTATTCTTACTATGAGCACTCTCAGCAAATCCATTGACACTAAACACAAAAGAAGTTTCCTGTTTAAGATAATAATGAATAACTACCTAGTTTCATTAGCTCATGCAACAAAAATTATTTTGGCAAAATAAAACCCCCAAATGATGAGACTGATAAGAAGTTAATTCAAAGAATATGTATCACCTTCAGCATCAAGAAAATATACAGTGGAATTAATTGGTTCTCAGGTTCCCCTCATACATTTCCATGATCATTGATAGAGGATGCTATTCTGTTCACCAACAGACAGTTCAGCCCTACGAAACTTCTAGTCTCAGTAAGGCATTGTATTAACATTAGCATAAATCCCCTGTAAGAAACTGGACATTTACAGATCCAGGTCTATTCCTCGCAGCATTAAGAATCTTAGACAAGTAAGAAAAAGCTCAGTAACAAGACATTCAAATTCAGTTGTACATGGAAATCTTTAAAGTTTAAGAGGGCTCTGTAGATCAGAGGTCACAACTCATAGGAAAAAATACATTTGTTCTCCCTATTAATTGATTATCTGAGAAAAGAGAATGAACTGCTTCAAGTGGTTAAAAATATTCTGTAACATAACAGTATTCGTCAATGTCATATATATACACTTGGTAATCTGGCTATTTACATTGCTTCGAGACTGCTATACTCTGAGCTAGTGCAATTTCACTTTAAGTCAAAACACAAACACTGCACATTTCAACATGGTCTAACTGTATTTGTTGGCTCCACAAAACTAGCCACAGGATTAACAGTTTACCCAGAATACTACCACCAGCTGTAAAGGTTTAAAAACAAAAACAGAGTTCAAATTTTACTTTCACACACTTACCCCCAACTGTTGTTTCTCAGGGTAACTTCAGTATCTGACACCTTTTCAAACTTTCCAGTATACTAAACTTCTGCATTTTCCTAATCAGCATCTTCTGAGTACGTTATGGTAGCATACTATCTCATTCATTACAATTGGAAAAACCTTTTATTTAGAAGATTTTATTAAATAGACACAATGCTTGCCAACCAAAGCTTCAAAGCATACTAAAAAGGGAAAGGAAAGAAATGCAATTGTTAAAAATGTGACACTATGTGGAAACACATTTTAACAAGAAATCCAGAAATATTCAGGTATATTTGATTTTCAATGGGTTACACTGAAATTATTCCCTGAACAAACTGTGATAGCCCTTTTACTTTGTTCCCAGCACTGCTGCCTCTCCATTATCTACTTTATTATAAAAGTACTCATGCTCTAGTTGGTCTCTAAATAAATCATCCTCCCGTAAGTAAGAGAAACTAGTTCCATTCTTAAATTATGAAATTTAGATCAATTTTCTGGCACTTTAAATCAATCTAACTAATGGTCCAATTTCAAATCAATTTGATGCATGTAATTTACAATAAGCATGCACGTCCTTCCTCTGAAAGGCTAACAAATGAATTTTACAATGACCTCACCATGATTACCATAGGAATTTAAGCAAGTTAAGGATACTGAGCAACAAGGTTTAAAAAAAAAAAAAAAAAAAAAAAAGACAGTAGATGAATTATCTAACAACTTCCTCCTCCCCTATGTTAAAATTCACATCACTTTCTCTCATGTATATCAAGAGTTTGGAGGGCTGCAATTCTCCAACAAGGCTGCTTATTTCACTCACAACTTGGGTAGTACAAACACAGAACTACTGCATTTCTTTCTTTTGCTACTTCCACCAACATTTTTTTCCATATTCCACTCCTCTTTAATATCTGTGAACTTTGTTTTACTTAATTGATTTTGCAAGCAGCAATTACTCTGACATCTAAGCAGTGCAAATTAAATCAAAAATACGAATGATATGAAAAAAAAAGTCTGCAGTGATATTAAAGTCTCTATAAAAACAGTCTGTGCAATTGCCATGGCACATAAGCCTGAAATCTCCATTACATGTGCTGTTTTTAAAAATATGTTCTGCAAAGGTAATTCTTTTTCAGTAGCTTTAGTGATAGGCAGCCTTGTTCTCCAATGATTAAAGGCAGCACTCTCTAATTATTAGAGGCAGCAAAATATCACTAAATGGCAAAAGTGGAAATAGAAAACAATACAAGAAAATATAGAACATTTGAATTAAAGTACAATCCTCTCCATAGCTGTAGGCAACCACAGATACTACTATCATTACCTCCAACAAGTCTAAGAGACATATATGCAAAACCAAGTTAGGCACATGAAGGGGAAGCATCTCGTGGTTAATGCATGCGGGCAGGCAGAATCCTAAATGACTGGAAGAACACAACAAGAAAAAAAAATTCAAACAAAATTGAACATAAGCTAACACAGCACATCCCACAAGTTTTCCCTATAGACTGGTAAACTGATATATTCCAGGAAAAAACAGGTACTTCCTCAACTGTAACTTTAAGGCTAAAGTAGAACTTGAACTGCAAAATGGGGAGCAGCCAGCTATTACCACTCCAGACTCCAGTTTATGAAGAGCAAAATTTTTGTAAAATCTTAACTGTAGGAAAACATCCCTAAACAAACAAACAAGTATTACTAGCAGCCAGTACACACATTCCAGTCCAGACCTTATTTTTCTCTTATCTTTAAATCCCACATCAGTGGTTATTCTTTTCCAAGAACATCGGTGAACTCTTCACCATATCTTCACTTGTTTATTCTTCAAAGATAAAAGCTTCCTCTGTATATTAACCACTAGGGGCTTAGCAGTAGCAGTCCCACATTTGAAAGGTTTAACAATGCCATCGTAACTATGCAGACAGTTGAATGGATACTGCATTGCCCCAAGAAATCCTAGGTCTAAAAATAATTTCAGGTTCATAGAGATGGAGTCAATGCACTGGAGTAGGCATGCACTGTACAAGTATTTCAGAGCATCTGTCCAACTAGCTCTTGCCTGTTCCCATAGCCTGAGTTCATATCAGATGGGCAAATAAGGGACGCTCCTAGAGCATGCTTTCTTCTTTGTTCTGCCCAAAAAGAATTCAGTTCATGTGCTCAGAGATCATTCTACAATGGGAAGCCTAGCGCTGTTAAGTGGGAACAGTTGGAAGATTCAATTCAAAAGTAGAGGAAATCCAAACTAGATGCTAACATAAATGCATCTATGGAACACATTAGTTCAATCTGCCCAAACAGCATCCAGATTAGCTAAGGGTCTCTTCCTCAAAGACTAATTCCCTGCTGTGTTTTTAGGATTATATATAGCATCCATCTTCCCAATACTATTCCTGTATGTAAATCCAGTGAGTCAGTTTAATTAAGAACCTTTCATTTATGTATTAGCACTGACTGGCTTAGATAACCTAAAGTCTACTTAAACCAAAAAAAAGTGGCATTTACATCAACATGGTTGATTTCCAGAGCTGTAGTAAACAACTGTATTATGGGTTGCATTATGCCTCAGACAACGATGACACTTACTGTCTTCTCCCAAAGTCATAGACATAACCTTGCCTTTCCACTACGAAGTACATAGAAGAGACAAGGCTATAGAGCAAGGACAGCCCTCAAGGTACATTTCTTGGAGTAAATGACTTGCTACTCTAACAGCACCAAAAAAAGGTTAGGCTAACAGCGCTTTGCATCCTTTAAGGGCGAGCCTATACGGCCTCACTTCAAACCTACAAAACCTACATTTGCATTATGGAAGATCAGTAAGAAAAAGAAAGTCCATAAAATTAACTCTTCTTTCTGTTAAGAGAAACTGAAACATCAGGCACAATTTGGAAAGCAGTAAATACACTCCTTGGGCTAACAGAAATTTGCATATCAACATACAATACATGAAAAATAATAATTTTAGATTGTTTATATATATATATATATATATATATATATATATATATAAAAAATACTTGCAAACATTTCTTCAAGATAAACACCAGTTTGAAGTCTGCACTTAATATGATCAAATGTTCTTCATTAGGATCAAAGTTCATCCAATTCAACAAAGTCGTTTTAAATGACGCCAAGTATTCAGAGACAAGTTATGATGTAATATGAGAAATTTACATACTGTGTTCCCTGTCATTGTGGCTTTGAGGCCTTAATGCAAAATTTAACATCTGCATATGCTTTCCTCTGCCTCAGTTTATTAAGAATTTAACAAGGAAAAATAGTTTGTTTCATAATTGTCAATATACCACTTGCAGGATTTTCATTCCTCCATCCAACCAATCTACCAATTTCAGCATGCTTCACTTTAGATCAGTTTGCATGTCTTAAGCTCACAGATTGGTTTAATCTTAGTTTCCTTCTTTTTTTTATGCTAAAAACCACTCTCCAGTAGACTGTTGTGAAGTCTGGGACAACATCTCTAACACTGAAGTTTTTACACCAGAAGAGGATGGCATATGAGGCAAGCTGTTTCTGGCAGAACTCCAAGGTTTTCACACTCCTCTTCTACTTGTGCATGTCTCTCCCCACAGTGAAAGGCAGAGCTCCCTCAGACAGGAGCCAGTCATAGCACGACTAAAATGGGACGACTCCAGCACCTCATCTTTCAGAAAGAGTGAAACAACAGGGTAACAAGTGAAAGCCAGCTTAAAGATTTAACTCAACTGTGATATGGAGAATGAAGAAGATTAAGAAGAAATGAGAATATATTAAAAAAAAAAAGAAAAAGAAGACATCTGAGGAGCACTATAAAAGCTCAGTTTTCCCTCTCCTTAATATGCACCTATTGAGTATTCTCACCCTTTCAAGATACAGAGTTTGAAAAGTATCCCAAAACATAAGGGAGAACACAAAGGTAACACGGGGCCCCAATACCCAACCCCTAGTTCTAACTTCTTTTACATAAGAGAATGGATCAAGAAAAAAATATTATAGTTGGGAAAGAAAGGTTAAAATAAATTGAAAACTTCAATTAAAATAAATGGAAGGGACTTCTAATAATCAGAGAAGGTTCATGAATCTACACTAAGATGATACTGGACCCAAAAACATGAGGCGTGAACAGATGGTATCTTTAAAGAATTCTTTTTTTATCAAATGAAGATGGATGCCCTGAAACAATATCTGTTTTATGAAATCTATCATGACTACTGTACATTATAAATTTAAAAAAAGACATATGCTGCTACTACATCTTGGTTGTTGAACACCCTATCTATATTCACAATCACACTGACTAAAACATGAGTTTGTGATGTGTTACCTCATTACAGTCAGAAAATGAATCTCTAGTAATAAGAATTTAAGTGAGACAGACCTATGACACAATAAACATGAGAGTTCCATGTGGGAATGAATCTAGGATTTCATATTCCTTCAAACAAGTGATAATTCTGCTTAGCTATTTCATACGGAAGCCGGAGGGCGTAGTAGCAGTCACATAATAGAACATAATAATTCTTTCACATGCAGAACTAATAATCAAGAAGAAGAAAAACCCTGAAAAACCTGAACTGTACATGGAATCATAGAATGCTTAGAGTTGGAAGGGACCTTAAAGATCATCT
>NW_010307832.1:0-15669 GCF_000700745.2 Antrostomus carolinensis | reverse complement strand
GCGCTCTCCTCACAGACGATCGGGACCCGCTGTTGCCTCCCTGAGCGCTTTAATTAACTCCTCACAACCCCAATTAGAACTTCTTCAACAGGCCCTTGTTGCCCAGGTCCAGCGTCTCCGGCCTGAAGCGCCTCATGTCCCGCCATGTCGCGGCCATTAACGCTCCCAAAGATGTTCTCCTCGTCACCTTCCCCTCGCCCCGCTGGTGTGTGCAGTCTCCTTCTCCTCACACACAGACCAAACCATTTTGGAGAGGAGACCTTCGTGTTATCTGCCATCGGGAAGACGCTGCCCACCTCAAATTGTAGCTGGTGTCACAAATGGGGAGGGGGAGGTTGGCCATGAGGAAAAGGTTCTTGAGGCAGAGGGTGGTGGAACAGGCTCCCCAGGGAGGTGCTCATGGCACCAAGCCTGACAAGATTCCAGCAGCATTTGGCCAAGGCCCTCAGGGACATGGGCTGAATGCCCTTTTCATAAGGGCAATTAATGACAAAACAAGGGGAAATGGGTTTAAGCTGAAAGAGGGGAGGTTTAGATGAGATATTAGGAAGAAGTTCTTCACTGTGAGGGTGGTGAGACAGTGTCCCAGGTTGGCCAGAGAAGCTGTGGCTGCTCCTCCCTGGAAGTGTTGAAGGCCAGGCTGGATGAGGCTTTGAGCAACCAGGTCTAGTGGAAGGTGTCCCTGCTGCTGGCAGGGGGGTTGGAACTGGATGAGCTTTAAGGTCCCTTCCAACCCAAACCCTTCTCTGATTCTACGATTCTCTGAATGTTGGGATTGTCCTGTGCAGGTGCAGGAGTTGGACTCCATCATCCTGGTGGGTCCCTTCCAACTCCCAACATTCTGTGATTGTATGATTTTCAAACAGGTCCTCTGGGCATAGGAGACGCTCTGTGACACACGAATCTTGGGACAGGAACTTATTTTTCTGGAGTTTTTTTTATATTCTCTGGTCCCATGCTTTGCTGGACTCAACCCTTAATTATTTAAACATTTTGCTCATTTCCCTCCTTCAGAAACCTTTTGACAATGACATTTCAGCAACCATTCCCTTCAGCACTGCGGTTTCCTTCCAGTGAAGGATGAAAAAATGAAACGGCAAAGGAGAAAGCAACAGTAAAACTACAGCTCCCACCTCCAGCTGGCACCAAGAACAGGAACAGGGATGGGTGTTGGTAGCCTTAACTTACAGCCCCAACTTCCAAAATGAGCTACAACCACTCCCAGGCTGCACAAAACACTTTGCCATCTTTTACCCTTCTCCAAGGTAATGCCAGAAGCTTCAGCTCACTGTTTGCATCACTGTAGTGCTCAGAAACTGAAATTTATTGAATTTTTTGATTATTCCAAGCACACTGGCTGTAGCACCCAGACCTAAGTGCTGCAGACCCAGACCCGTAGCACCCAGGTCTAAGTGCACTACGGTAAACTAAACCTGAGATTTGCATCTTTACACTCCTGGCACAATCATAGAATGGTTTGGGTTGGAAGGGACCTTAAAGATCATCCAGTCCCAAACCCCCTGCCATCAGCAGGGACACCTTCCACTAGACCAGGCTGCTCAAAGCCTCATCCAACCTGGCCTTCAACACTTCCAGGGAGGGGGCATCCACAGCTTCTTTGGCCAACCTGTTCCAGTGTCTGACCACCCTCACAGTGAAGAACTTCTTCCTAATATCTCATCTAAACCTCCCCTCTTTCAGCTTAAACCCATTTCCCCTTGTTTTGTCATTAACTGCCCCTATGAAAAGCCCCTCCCCAGCCTTCCTGGAGCCCCTTCAGGTACTGGGAGGCCGCTATAAGATCTCCCTGGAGCCTTCTCTTCTCCAGGCTGAACAGCCCCAACTCTCTCAGCCTGTCCTCACAGCAGAGCTGCTCCAGCCCTCACATCATCCTTGTGGCCCTTCTCTGGACTTGTTCTAACTGGTCCATGTCTTTCTGATGTTGGGGGCTCCAGAACTGGACGCAGTAAATCACAATAGAAAGTTTTTATACCAACCAGAAAAAAGGTCCATAACGACCATTAGCCATATAAACGTGAAGATATAGTTGTGTGTGAAACAGTTGTAACTGTTTCACATCTTACACGACCTGTTTTGTCCCACACTGATGGGGAAAGAAATACAACCACGGCTATTAAAGCTGCCAGGGAGCTGGTGTTAAGTGGTGTGTTTCCTTGTAAATCTAGAGTTAATCTAATGTACTTGTCTGTCAGCTGAGCATGCCCAGAGTAATCCAATTAGGATAATTAGAAGTAGCCAGAAGTCCAGTCTAATACAGGACTGTTCTAGTCCAACATGTAGGTAAATCAATCTGCACGCACACCCTTTGAGTGGAAGACTGGAAAATAAAAATCAGGTATAGTGAGGTCCTTAAGAAAACCAACACCTTAGCCTCTTATTTTTTTTATTTCTCTTTCAGTGATGACTCAAAGAGCTGCAGAAGTCACCTCCCAGGCAGCACAAAGGCAACCTGCATACAGCCAAATTCCAGCCTTGTAAGGTGCACGGCAAAGCCCTGTTCAGAGCTCCACAAGTATTAGGTACATCACTTCACACATTTAAAGCAGGACAGGTTCAAAGTGTATTGGATGGTTCCTGTCTATATGGAGCAGCTGAAGTGGGAACTTGGAAAGGAAATCTATCTCACCTATCTCCCTGACCACCCCAAAGTAATCAAAACTTTTATATGTCAAACTGCTATCAGTTTCTCCACCTCCACTTAGATGCTTTTGTCTGTAACTGGCATTCAGAATAAGAGTTTCCAGAATAAGGGAAGACAGCAAACATTAAAAAAAACCCCAAACTTGTTCACTTTTTGCAATAGCCAAATGCTAGCTCAGCTAAATCCTCTTCCCAGACTTCAGCAGCCAAGGAGTAAACACCACTTGTTCCTCCTGTGAGGGAAAGGTTGCCTCCATTCCCTACGTAAAGCACATGACTCCAATACAATCCCTACACCAGAGAAAAGGTGCTCTTCAAATTCTGAACACACATAATTCAACTCTCTTCAAGAGTTACAGACAAAGTACACCAGGAGAAGCAGATTTAAACAAGTTTTATTCATAAACTGTTTCGGGGAAGGAAATGTACTGATATAAAAAGTCAAGAAACAAACTGACTTTCTTAAAATCCGCTAACCCGTTCAGGCACATTTATAAATTCACACTACAACTGCTAAGAGAATACATCTCCATACATTTTACTTAACCTGGGCTGTAATGAATATTGTATTTCAGAATTGTACAGAAAACACACTTCTGTAGCCAACTTGCAACTAGCGTTACCAAATTACTAGCTACATGTTACACAAACACAATAATAAATCAAGAGCTACATTATTTCTCTCTTTTTATACATGAACCCAGTATGACGTGTGCAAGTCAATTACAAATTATATGGTTAATTTAAACAGGTTTGTAGTCGAGCTTGGACTCCAGCTTCTTAGAATCAGCCACTTTTCTAACAGCTTTCATGAAGTCTTCCTGAACCACAAAGTCATGATCGGCACGGATCGCAAACATACCTGTGAAGAATAATTTAACAGCAAGAATAAGTTGGTGCTCCTTGCAGCAATGGGACAGAGAAGATGGTACATAAATATTCACAGAATCACACAGAATGTTGGGGATTGGAAGGGACCTCGAAAGATCATCCAGTCCAATCCCCCTGCCAGAGCAGGAACCTAAATGAGATCACACAGGAAGGTGTCCAGGCGGGTCTTGAATGTCTCCAGAGAAGGAGACTCCACACCCTCCCTGGGCAGCCTGTCCCAGGGCTCTGGCACCCTCACTGTAAAGAAGTTTCTTCTCAAGTTTAAGCAGAACCTCCTGTGTTCCAGCTCACACCCATTGCCCCTTGTCCTACCACTGGGCATCACTGAGAAGAGCCTGGCTCCATCCTCCTGACATTCACCCTTAACATATTTATAAACATTAATGAGGTCTCCCCTCAGTCTCCTCTTCTCCAAGCTAAAGAGCCCCAGCTCCCTCAGCCTTTCCTCAGCAGGGAGATGCTCCACTCCCTTCATCATCATCGTGGCTCTGTGCTGGACTCTAATTATTCACTCAAATTATAAGTGAAAATGGATCCAAGTGACACTGTCTGCACGTAGACTTCTACACGCAGGTCTTGGATGTCAGCAAGAGGAGTAACCTTCAATGAGGTCACCTTTCTGAACTAGGTGATCCCTAAGAAATGTGTAACTTGTTTTAAACAAGTGTGTATTTACTGCGTCACTCAGCTTTCCTATGAAAGCAGAGCCCTGAAGCATACAAGGAATTTATAATGTGGAAAAGGCATAAAATAGTATTAACTCTCCAGTTATTGGGTACTAAGAGACTTGGATTCTCCACAAAAAGGAAAAAAAAGGGGACTGTTGCTGTTTCTGGAAGTATCTAATTCTTATAGGTAGTGTGACAGATGTCACAACACTCAGCCACTAAGTGCTTAGAGGCTGGTTTTTTCCTCCCATTGTGCTGAACCTGAACTACAGAGATCTTTTATACCACGCATGTCAGAGGACAGTGCCCAAATCCACATAAAACTGTGTGGATCCAGCTTGTGTCTGACAGGGGACATCAGCAGGGACAGTGGAACATCACGTGAACGCAGCGCTGCTGCTCCTAACTGACAGCAGATCTGCACGCATCAGCTGCACCGCGTGTACCCCGACAACAGGTCTGTAACCTGAGAGGGAGGATGTAAAGAATCGAGTTCTGCATGACTGTGTAGGTCATAAGGAAACTTGGAAGAAAGGAAAAGAGATTTTGTTCAAGGTGTTCCACCATTCTGCAAGGCAAAGCACCACGCTGCTGCTCATGTTTAACAGTCCAGACACGCGTGACACGCTGTGAAATATGCAACTGCTCTGGCATTTTGCTGCTGTCCAGGTGCCAACATTTCCATTGAGTAAATGCTACCCAGCCCTTAGGAAAGGGATACAAAAAAATGAGCATCAGTGAACAAGCTCTGTGTTCCAACAGAACATTTTTGACCTCCTGATTTTAATCTAAGGATAGAAATATTGGAGAATCAGCTCAACTGTTTAATATTAATCAAGTCTTAGCACATCAAAATGAAGAGTTAAGAAAATACCTGCTTCAGTACAGACATTTCTCAAGTCTGCTCCATTAAAGCCATCTGAAAGCTTCACAATTGCTTCATAATCTAGTCATAAAACACAAAATACCAATTAGAAATAAATTCACATTTCCCATTATGGATGCAAATGAAACACAGTTCCAGTTAACAAAGAAACACTTTTAACTTTTATTTCAGTGCAAACAGACAGCTGTCCACTAGACTGATAAATTAAGTGAAATCATCAGCTGTCTCAGCTCTTTCATTAAAACAGAAATGTATTGCAGCCAAAAGCTCATGTTACAGAATTAAATCCCAAACTTACTAACTTGAGGTTACAAGCATCAACTGAAATGCAAGAAAAGCTACATCAAGTCAATGTTCTAATCATAATTTATGTAAAAAACCGAAAACTTATCTCCAAGTGATCATAACTCAATTCCTCTCCACTTATAACAACTGCATCTACTAAAGTCATTTAATGTCCTGATATAGTAAGCCTGATATTTTATGCACACGTATTTACCAAAAGAGCAGATATAGTTATATTTTCTAGAATCAATTTCTAAAACACTGTCTGTTGAACCTCCAAGTTCTCATTTTTTGCAAGGCTGCTTATTAAAAAAATATGATCCACTTTCTGCAAAACTTTTCAAAACGTTTTAACTTCTGTATGAAATTCAAAACATTGGAACTGAAAGGTATCATCTTAAGAATCAAAAAAAACCCCACAGATTAAAAATTCTTCAGCTGTATTTTAATCCCATGTAGCACAATGTGCTATAAACAACTGTCCTCAGAATTAGAAAGTAAAAATTAAAAAAAATAAGCAAAGGACTAAGCAATGTGAACATTGCAAAGTGAAGTTTAGAGTCTTGAATAGACTCCAGTACTGGAGCTGGGGAAGGAACCTGGAACAGGTCATTATCTCAGGATTTTTATGCAATTCACACCTCACCTTGCCGGTAAGTGAGTCCTGCCTGGACTTCCTTTCAGGATCTCAAAGCTGAGCAACACATTCTTCCCACATCACATTCAGAAACTGAGCTGGTACCCATCTGACAGTTCACCTTGCTAAATGGTGGAATGATCCCACCCTACTTCCACTCCAGTGCCCAAAGACATGGAGAAAAAGGATGAAGTACTGTACCTCAGGTTCACAATTTGCTTTGGAGCTTCTTCTCCATCTTAAGACTACAGTGGTGTGTTGAAGCCAACACTGCTGCTAAGAAAGGCAATCCTCATCCCTCTCACCCTCCCCCAGCTCATTCCCCACTCCAGAGCCGCCCCCTCTATTGAGCTGCAGCTGTTTATGCAGCCAGATGGTGAAGGGGATCAGTTCCACCATCCAGCCGGTGCTGTATGAATAGCTGGTGTCAGCAAAGAGGCGGGGGCGGGCTGCACGGGCGGGGAACAAGCAGGCAGGGTCTGTGGGGCTTTACTGAAATCAAAGGCAGCCAACATCTTTTTAAAGGCAAATCACAATCACTGTTTTCTTGAGGAAAGCTCTGAAGTGTCTCTGTGAAACTAAGACTCTGGTCAGCTCAGAGTAACACACTCACTAAATGAACCTTCCCTAATTTACCTTCTCCCTCTTAGGCTCTGGAGAGAGCTCTCTACACCATGAACCAAGGACAAGCTTTGTTTCAAGACAACAAGGTTTTCATTATGCCATCTCCAAACTCCAAAGTCAGTCTCCCTACAGCTTTTAAAGATTGATTGTTTTCAGACTTCTGCAATAACAATTTTTCTCTCTTGGGGGGCTAATGAAAATGCTGTTTACTTGCACTGAGCTGTTCCTTTAGAAAGAGGAAACTACCTGATGAGAACCATGTTGATCATCCAGTTTATGTCTGTGCTCCAAGGGTTTATATTCAGTTTTCTTTTGCAAAGGAAGACTTGGCAACAACTCAATTCAGGATGCATTAAAAATAAACAGAATTCTGAGAGAGGGGAAGTTGTGTGGCTGGTGTAAGGGTAGGAATTGGAAGGGCAGAGTCAGCGTAACAACTCACCCTCCGCACATTTGTACAAACAGAAGTAGGAAGGATATCCAGGTAGTTTCCTACTTACCTATTTCACCATGTTTAGTGATAGGACCTGCATGAATCTTCAAAATGTCTAATCTGGCTTGTTCATTTGGTAGATCAATATCTAGAAGGAATTATAGCTTTAATAAAAAGAGAAAACCACAATTCACAGGGATCATATTCTCCTTTTGGCCACTGGGAAGTAGGAACTCACGGATTTTTCTATCCAGTCTTCCAGGTCGCAGGAGTGCAGGATCCAGAGTATCTGGTCTGTTAGTAGCCATGATCATTTTAACTCTGTGCAGAGTATCAAATCCATCCATCTGATTCAATAACTAATAGAAAACAGAATTTTGGTTTGAAACAATCCAAAACTTTCCTAGTGTGATCTGTTGTACTTAATTTTCTGTGGAAGTATTTTCATAAAGATGTAAAAGCAGTAAAGATAAATCAGAAAAAAAAAAATGCTACAAGCCACCTAATGAAAGGCCACAGCTCCCTGCATGTTCTATAAGCAGTAAAGGACAGACACTGAAAATGCTTTGCCCGGAATAAAAAACACAGAGCAAAGCAGAACTGAAACGTGAAAGACTTGGCTAAAAAAATAAAGCAATGAAAACAGTGCAAGTACTACAGGAGCCAACGGCTGGCTGACACATCTTGATTGTACTGCACTCAGTCCAGGACATTCAAATTAGACTTGGAGAAGACCCTCTAGAATACTAATACACACAAATGAAGACATTTCATTGCAGAGATTCAAAGTTCCTCGCTCTTTGATCACAGGGATTTCATTCTTTATGTAAGGCACGTACATTATTTTGAACCAGGCAAACTGTTTGCAAACATAAGCCAATAAAGTGTCTCATTAGCTTCAGAATTCTTAAGTGTCACCAGTGGTTTTAAAATTCTCTTCACACCACCCAGTTTACCAAAGTAATTAGTATAGAAATAAATAAATACAACTGCTTCTCCCTCCTAGTTTCCTAGTTTTGAAAATCAAACAGTTCTAGAATTTTATAGAGTAAATGTCTTTGGGACTAAAAGAGACAAGCTCTGCCTTCCCCTCTTAAAGGAGGAAGACTTCCAAACCTCTAGAGAAGATGCAGTAAGGAGCAGCAAAGTCAAGTCACGGTAAGAAGAGAAAATATCTCAATTTTAAAGATTCTTTCAATTAGTCTCCAAGTTGAATTATCCATTTGTGCAGCTGCCTTTTGTAAGGAACTTTTGGCTTAGGATTGTTAACTCAGAAAAAGTTCTACCAAGCCGGATCGTGGCGTAACAATTCCCATTTGTACAGTGCTCAGTCAGGGTTTAGACACTCACCTCCATCAGAGTCCTCTGAATTTCTCTATCAGCTGAGGTCCCTTCAGAAAAACGGCGACCACCTGCAGCACACCAAACTCCTAAGTTATAGTACTTTATTTTTACCTCCACATAATACTAAGTCTGAAGACAATCAGGTATCCTTTTTAAAGTGGGGGGAAGGTGGGTGGTATTAGAAGGTATTTAAAGAGTTTAATGCACACATTTAAAAATGCTTTTTCATATAGTCAAAAATATCCAAGCCAGATACAAACAGGAATAGTTCAAAACCAGCTGTAATAGCTCCAGGAGGAAGCTGAACCACTTGTCCTATTGTTTCTTCTGAACAAACATGCAGGCACACTCTTTTGAGAGGAGAGACTGTAGCTTTATAGCTAATTTCAGTATCAAAAGGAGACTCCAGCCATCCTCCAGGCCATCAGACTTACCAATAGCATCTATCTCATCCATGAAAATGATACATGGCTGATGATCTCTGGCATAATTGAACATCTCTCTGATCAGTCGAGCGCTTTCACCGATGTACTTGTCCACTATCGAACTCGACACCACCTTTTGAAAAGGCAAAAGACACGTGAACTAAGAGACTGGAGTGGAAACAGATTCAGCACGTCTGTGAGTGCAAGAATAAAACCACCCTACCTTTAGGAAGTTGCAATCAAGCTGGCTAGCAACAGCTCTTGCCAAAAGTGTTTTCCCTGTACCTGGACAGACAAGAGATTGAAGGTGTTTAACTAGTAACCCAGGATTGCATGCTAGGGACTTTAAAAACAATTAAAAAAAGAAGAAAAAGAAACAAACAATGTCACTGTCACAGTTTGTGAGTGACAACTCGGCATCCCTCACCCTTTCATGAGACTCACCAGGGGGGCCGTAAAGCAAGCAGCCTTTTGGAGGTATAATCCCCACACGCTGGAATAATTCTGGGTTTGTAAGTGGCAATTCTATTACCTGTGAAGAGACAGATAAACAATCAGAGATTGAGTTTTAAAATAAATCAGCAGTCAGTCACAGGAAGGTAATGGTTCACCTGCCAGCCCATCTGACAAATACCTGTGTTCTTTATCTGTGCAACGTATTTTGTGTGAGAAACATAAAGGTAAATAAGGAAATGTCAGATTGTTCTGTCAGATTGCTCAACAGATCAATCCACCAAATCCTGCCCTTGTTGCTCAGACTGCAGCTCTGCAATGGCTTTTTTCTCTTGATGCTCTTTGCTCAAACCATGTTTTGCTGTTGTCACAATACCACTACCCACAGCCATTCTATCAGTTGTGCAAAATTCAAGTTTTGTTTGTTGGTTATCAATCCTAACTACACCCTCCCACTTGACTTTATAGCACTCCCTTAGCCTAAAGGGTCTTGGATCCTTCAAATACTCTTCTTCAGGGGATTTCCTTTTTTTTAATCTAAATCCAGGCTTCTGTAACAATAGAATTATCAGAATGGTTTGGGTTGGAAGGGACCTGAAAGCTCATCCAGTTTCAACCCCCCTGCCAGCAGCAGGGACACCTTCCACTAGACCAGGTTGCTCAAAGCCTCATCCAACCTGGCCTTCAACACTTCCAGGGAGGAGCAGCCACAGCTTCTCTGGCCAACCTGGGACACTGTCTCACCACCCTCACACCAAACAATTTCTTCCTCACATCTCATCTCAACCTACTCTCATCCAGTAAATTCTAACCCAGTTTTCTCAGGCAGGCTCGCACAGCCTGCAGCACTGATGCCCAAACCACCAGGATGACTTCAGTATAAGCGCACCAGAACCCCGCAATCACACTGCTGTTTGCCACAGAGACAACTACAAAGCTAGAAAACACATAAACAACACTTAAGAAGTTACTTTTGAGTAGTCTGAGTTAATGAAACATGGAAAACACTCATCTGATAGGATCCTTTAACAGCCTGTCTCGTGATT
This sequence comes from Antrostomus carolinensis, assembly GCF_000700745.2. Taxonomy (NCBI): domain Eukaryota; kingdom Metazoa; phylum Chordata; class Aves; order Caprimulgiformes; family Caprimulgidae; genus Antrostomus; species Antrostomus carolinensis. Next base: position 5,316 of record NW_010307832.1, on the reverse strand, counting down.
GTTCAGGACAAACAACAAGAGGAGATTTTTTTTCACTGAAAAACTTCACTCAGAACACATCCCACAATTTGATAAACATTTCTGAGATCCTCGGATACCTCTCGCAGCTCTCTGATTTGTTCTGACAACCCTCCAATCTCAGAATATGAAACATCCCCTGGATCTTCATGAGACATATTATAAACCAGTGGATCCACTTCCCTTGGCAAATATCTGGAATGAAGAGTTAAGAGTAGACATTTGTCACTGTGCTGACACATCCATAAAGTTATTGTAGTAAATTTCAGAGCAAGTATGAAAATGATTTCTACTCCTCCCACCTTGATAACAAGATAGTGTATTGAAAAAATAAAAACCCAACCCAAAAAACCCCAAACCTAGCAAAACCTTTTTGAGTCTTCAACCAACCAACCAACCAACACCTTAAAAAACTGCTGAAAATGCTGATTGTAACTGATTTTTTTTGTAACTGATTTTTTTTAAAGAACACCAATTTCTTTTTTAAATTAGATATGAGACACATAAGTCTTCCCTCAAAGGAACTGTCCTTACTTAAGCACTGCTTTCTAGAAAACATTTACAAAATATTACAGAAGTGATTATTCAAACCTGTGTGTAACCTATTCAGATCATTATTCCCCCCCCCTTCCTTTATAGGATGAGCAGAAGAGCAGCTGTAGAGCAGAAACCTACCTCATAATAGTCAGAGTGGTCATATCCAGAGCAACTCTTGTCCCTGGCTTCAGCTTACTTTTGTCAAGCTAGTCACAAAGAAGATATTTCTATTAGAACCACGATCCAAAACCACGTTTGGTTTTAGCCAAGATGTTTACTGGAGCTTGCACTCTTGCTCAGTCACATGCAAGAAGAAAACAAGGCTGCTGAGCTACAGGCCAAGCAGCTTGTTTAGTAACCACTGTGTCCTCATTGCCACCATTCTTTGGGAATTCTTAAACTGGGAAAAAGCTGGCCCACTGTTTCATGGGAACAGGATCTTCAGGAGAAGCAATCCAGGAGCTGGCCTAGATCAATGAACCTGTTGGTTTTCATAACTGGACACCAGCAAAGCTCAACAAGACCACGGGAAGAATTCTTGTTAACGCTGAACTAGATCTTGAGCAGCAAGTCATTAACTTACATCTGCCACTTTTGAAAACAAATACTGTAATTATGATTATTTTTTTTTTTTAAACTGCTGTCAATCTGACTGGATTAGTGGGAGATCTAATCCTCCCCTCTCCTCGACACAAGACAGACCCAGATGTTTCAGAACAAGCAATCCTCCTTTAAGGACACAGGGAACAGCTTGCCAATTTGATTTCAAATTTGCCACCTTCTACTCAATGACTTTCTCATTTCTGGACTGACAGAAAAGGGGAATAGATGTTCCTAACCTACTGTCTCCAATAATTTGCACATTTTCTTCAGTCAGGTGTTCCAGTTGTTATTCTTTTGCTATCACTTACCTCAGATGCCCTACTCATCTGCCTCAGCAGTTTTTGTCTGCTTACTCCATTTATATGGGATTTTTTTAAAACCCATTAGCAGTCCTATTCCAGTACAACCTGCTAATTTCTGCTGGGACTAAAACTACTAACTTGTGTTTCTCACCTTGTTTTTAACAAACCTAGTCTATAGAAGAGCAGTGTCACCTCTCACACAACACAACCTTGAACAATGATCAGAGAAACTACCTTGCCACTTCAATTTCTTATCTTTTTTTAAAAAAGATAAGAAATATTTTATCTTTTTTATCTTTTTTTTAAATCTTTTGATCTTGTTTTTTAAAAACAAAACAAAAATCCCAGGAGGTACTCAATCCACATTGCAAGAATATAAAACCTGTTTATTCTGAGCTTTACCACCATGGCACCTGAATAACAAGGACTTCAAGTTGTAAGCACTGCCTGAAGCTTCCCATCACCCTCGTTGGGGGATTTGGAAGGTCCCCTGCCCACGTGGGCTCTTCAGTCTCTACTGCTGTTCAGGATCAAGCTGTCACTCCTCCCTTACTGGGGTTACTCCTAAAACCTCTTTCCAGCTGCCTAATGTTAAGAAAAAAAAGCTTGAAAGTCTGTCAGATTCAACACAGCCCAATAGATTTAAGTTATTCTGCAGCGAGAAGAAAACAAAGAGAAACTACTTGACCTTGAATTCTTTAGGAAATGCACTTTAGATAGGGAAGTAATTTTGTTTCAATTTAAACAGCGTCACTCTCCTTCCTCAGCAGCATGGTCACAAGGCCTTTGGTTAAAAACTAGGTCTTCTACTCTCTGAAACACTCCATGGGAAATGATTTGCCTTGATATTTTGACATTTTGAAAACAATAATGGAAATGTTTTTTTTTCTGGTATAAAATCGAGGATCTTTTAAGATTTGTGTTTTACTGAAGAATAAACCTGAAAATACGTGCTGCAATGCTGGGCTCATCCAAGCACAACCTCCTCCTTAGCATTTATCTCTGTTATCAACACAGAGCCTCGAGACCAGCTCATGTGCCTCTAAGTTCAAAATTCTGTAATAAACATAGAATCACAGACTGGTTTGGGTTGGAAGGGACCTTAAAGCTCATCCAGTCCCAACCCCCCTGCCAGCAGCAGGGACACCTTCCACTAGACCAGGTTGCTCAAAGCCTCATCCAACCTGGCCTTCAACACTTCCAGGGAGGAGCAGCCACAGCTTCTCTGGCCAACCTGGGACACTGGCTCACCACCTTCACACCAAAGTATTTCCTCCTCACATCTAATCTCCATCTCCCCTCTGCCAGTTTCAAGCCATCACCCCTTGTTTTGTCATTAACGGCCCTTATAAAACGTCCCTCCCCAGCTTTCTTGTAGGCCCTGCAGGTACTGGAAGGCCGCTATAAGATCTGTTTCTCTTCAGAAAGACAAAGAAAAGCCAATTCTAACATCAATACCACATCCCTGCTCCTTTTACTGAAGGAATTTCTGTTTTTCACAATTTCCATAACACAGGAGAAGATGCTACAATCACAATGTGGTAAAAGCCCAACTGCAGTTACCTGAGAGGAATTAGTTCCAGAGGCACCAAGAGCTCACAGCTGTTAAAAGATCTGACACTTATTTGTGCATTAAAATAACTATGCTGCTGCCTTCTGAGGATACGTGTTCCCTCCCTAGGGTCACTACTCTCTGTTCAGAGATATTCTCCACTCTCACATTTCATACATATTCTTCTTTGCCTCCATGTCTCAAAATCATGGATGAGTGTTAGAAAATTTAACTAGAGATTCACTTTTGCTCCCCCAGTGGCTCTGCAGTCACAGAACACGTTCACTAAGTACTGTGGTTCCTATTTAACAGTCAGCTTTGGTAAGGAACAGCCCAATCTATGGGTTTTAATTACTGTAAGTGGGTCACATTCAGTGCTCAATCAACTAACAAGCAATTTTTAAACCCTGGTGCACTACATCACTTATATTTTTGTATAAAAATAGAAAGCAAAGAGTACCTCCAGGGGTTCTTGCTGTCTATAGCAGAAGGTGGATTATGCTGTAAACAAGGTTTTGTATTAAAGTGTGTAACTTTTATAGAATTTGGTAAAAAAAGCTGTTGTCTCACAGATCAGAAGTGGCAAGGCTTTTTTCAAGATCATTAAAGACAAATAAAAATCCCTCCAAGTGTTTAGAACAGGGGCTTTGCCTACTAGAATTGGAGTGCACAAACATCAGAAAAAATACATAAAGATATATAGTTATAGAACATTAAATCTAAAGCTCAGCACTATGACAGTAAAGGTCACATGCTGTGTTCACAACATAACAAGGGAGACCTTACACAACTGATTAATCTTCATAGTGCTGATTAATTTTCAGAGAGTTCAAAATCAGGCAGAGAGATTGAGCTTGAACTCAATGAAAAGAATAAAACACAGGCAAGGTTCCAGGAATGTTTTGGACTGCTTCATCTTGACTAGAAAGTTACACTCCTACCAGCTACAAAGGGAGAGAGCAAGCAGATACCAGTACAGAATAGCCATATACACCTTAAAGATGAAAATAGTTAATTCTGCTAAGGACCCAGGTGATGAAAAGCAACGTTAATATTCAAGAGCAAAGCAAATTCTTTTCATGAATATTCACATAGATCAGTTACCTGACGACGACAGCCAACCACATATCTCGGTCCATTTGTAGCCTTCACAATGACTGGAGAGAAAAGAGCAAAGAAAAAAAAAAAATCAAATTTACTTGATTCACTGCCCTGATTTATGTTTCTGAACCACCCAGTATGTGGTATTTTTCATAGAATCATCATGGAATGGTTTGGGTTGGAAGGGACCTTAAAGCTCATCCAGTCCCAACCCCCCTGCCAGCAGCAGGGACACCTTCCACTAGACCAGGTTGCTCAAAGCCTCATCCAGCCTGGCCTTCAACACTTCCAGGGAGGAGCAGACACAACTTTCTTTGGCAACCTGTAGATTCTGCCAATACTCGGATCACCAATACTCTTAATTCTTTACTCCTCCAAATCTTTAGCCAGATTTTAACTACAAAAGCTTATTTTCAAGATTTCCAAGAATGTAACAGTCCAATACACTTACATTTCTCTTCTGTTAGCTGTTTGAGAACCTCACCGACAATCTGCAAAAGAATGAATACAGTATTAGCCTACAGATAAATTACCACTGCAAAACAACATTTAACGTGTGTTTCAGGACGTGGAAGATGACTCTCTGCTTTGAAATTCTTTCTCCTGCTTCACACTGCTTGCCAGCACTTTTATTTCTTTAACACAGCTCTGCCACCCAGGACAAACACAGAAAAACTCTCTAATCTATAAATTGGTGGGTCTGTTCCTGACAGCAAGATGTTTCTGTAGCTGTATTCTGCTCACTCTTTCTCTATATCAAAAATGGACTTAAATGCTACTTCCAGGTAAGTTCAATGTCAACCACTACCACAGGTTGCTCTGACCTCCTTGGTTTTACGTACCTGCCCAACACTCTGCAAGGCCTTGAGATCATTTTCTGACTTCTCATATTGTTTGGTGAGCTCTTTCAGCTGTTCCCTTACTAGAAAAGGAAAGAAACACAGGATAAGGGACATGGTTTAAGAGGTGGAATTAGTAGTGTTTGGTTTATGGTTGGACTCAATGATCCTAAAGGTCTTTTTCCACCCACTCTGATTATATTCTATGATTTTGCCAACGTTCAATCCAACAGTAACTCGGGATGAGACCCTTTACCAGCAGGTAGAGCTGGAGCGTGGATCTGCACAGCCCTGGCCACCCTCCTGCAAGCAGAGCGGAGCCCCTGCACACCCTCCACACTAATAACACCCTCTTGGTGGTGAG
>NW_010307831.1:0-17144 GCF_000700745.2 Antrostomus carolinensis | reverse complement strand
AAAGAACACTGATACTTTAGCAGAAAGGGGCAGATCCTGGTAAGAAGTGGAGAAATCCTGATTATCACCAGTGGAAAGCAGTTAAGAAAAGAAGCTGTTGGCAAACTCAGATGCCTCATTCTTTTTACTTAATCCAACTCACCATGACACAAAAGATGAAGAATTACCTTACTACAAAGAGAGAGGGTGGATAACTCAAAAACACAGGCACGTAAACATTTTTGGGGAAGTACCTTTCCAGGTGACAAGATATAATGCAACACTCAGAATTACAGGTTCCGGTGAACTTTGGAAGAAATCTGTGAAAGTAGGGAACTTCTTGCCAAAGAGCTTTCTTCCATGTCCCAGGAGCTTCTTGGCTACTGTTTGAGCTTATCCAAAGGACTGTACACTGATGGGGAGTTAGCCTGGATCTTCTCTGACTGCTCAGTGAGGCAGTTGCAGCACCAAAAGGGACATCCAGAGTCAGCTGCTATAAACAGAGCTTCTCTTTGTTTTCTTCAATGAGTTGCCATTATCTGAGCAGTAGTAGCCTGACAGCTATAGCAAGGACAGTTTTGAGAACAGGGTGCCAAAAATCTTTCATCAGCTAAAAATTAGGAAGTTGCTTGATTAGGCAGAAAAGTATAGCTTTTATTTCAACCATGAGCTTAGAAGCTCTGAAATGGAAAAATCTCAGAAAATACAGAGCAGACAAAAAATTCACAACGTAGTTTCTAATCCCCAATCAACTGTTATAAAATTAGACAAACATGCAAAGGACTACCTACCTTCTCCAATTTTAGCAAGGACATGGGAATATCCCAAATTATTACTATGTATGAGGATAGTCTAGTCTCATGTTTCTTAGTTACTTAACTAAATCAAATAGAGATGATAACAAGAATTTAAAAGCAGGGGTTTTTTTCCTTTTACATTTTCCCTTGTGAGCTGCAGCAGGATTTTTCTTTGCTCGACTTTAATGAATTTTATATATTAAAATAGCATCCTTAATTACTGCTTAGAGCTTTTATAAATTTTCAATATTCAAATCTTATTGCAGACATTTAAGTATACCCTTAATTAGCTCGTTCAGATTTTTGATGCTAAATACTCTAAATTACTAAGTACTCTAGCACTGCAGTTTTCTAATACTAAGACAGTTTTTTAATATTATAGATGTGACAGGTTCTCCCATTTAATGTGGTTGAGCTCACCTCCCTACTTCATTATAGAGTTCATGTTCAATACAGTCCAAATTGCTAGTGGCTCTTTTCATCATTAATTACATATTTCAAGTCCAACACTAGTCTAATCAATTCTCAGGCCATGACCAGCAGGAAAGATGAGAGCAATCTCACCCCTTATTCTTTAACTCAGCCTGGCCTGCTCTGCTGCTGTTACCATATTCTCCCGTCTCTGTCATATCTTGCCTTCTAAGTAATCTTTCTCAATAAGCATATGCTGCTTTAATGTGCATTTGTAAAATCTCTAGCAAAATACATTATCAATCTAACCCAAGACTCCAGACACTTCCAAAGCAGAACATACGTCCCATACCTGGCTGGAAGAGCCAACAAAAGAGAAATGTGTGCTTCAAAAGCTGTGCAACTAGAGCAAGTTCCATCACTGATTTTTACATTTCTTTATCAGAAATGTTCATAAATCTGGTCTTAATACTGCCAAGGAGAGAGAATGGAACAGACTACCTTTTTAAACTAAGCCCAGGCTTACTCCTCTTTTCCAGGAACACTGGAAATTTCTTGTGCATTTCCTATGGAAGGCATGTGTCTCAACTGCAGGCTGAAACCTGGACCTCCCTGTATGCTTAAAGCAGGTGTTCAATGTTTTAAAATGAACATTGAAAATAACATCCTTCATAACTACAAAAACTCCTGAATATAGAGCTCCTAGAGAATTTTCAGGTAATTCCCCATTTGACACATTTAGCAAAAATCCCATTCTTGCCTGTATTTGAGCTTTCTATGCCTGGGGTTTTTGCACCTCTTTTCATTAAAAAAAAAAAAAAAAAAAAGTAGAGTGAAGTTGATTTCTGTCTAAAATTTTTTATTTCTGTAGGTACCATTCAAAAACAGAACTGGAAGAAAGACTTAACCTTGTAGACAGGAGTATCATGAGCAGATCTGACAGGATACACAATTGTAATGTGACATCTGTCTTCTTCAGTGACATAACTGAACTTTTACATGTGACTGTATTTGTTTCATTAATACACATAACTACGGTTTTCTTCTAGACTTTATGCTATGAGGTGCTGACATATCTAGCACACAGCAGTACTTTAAAAATAGATTCAGTTTTTCCTTCCCTACAGGGCTGACATTGAAGTTTTCTGCCTGCGTCTGATCACAGAAACACCCAGACTCCTTCACAATAACGCAACTCATACTATAAACCTAACAACTACGCAGTCAAGATAAAGGCTCCTAGAAGCGCATATGAAGTATGTAATGTCATTACATTCACTAATTCACATTAAACTGATGCAATTAAGTTGCCACTCGATGGTAATAAGACTGAAATCACTTCTCTGCCTGCAGAAAGTACAGGCAGACACCAAAGAAGCATCAGTTGATCAAAGATTACTATTTCCAAAGGCTTGTTTCTGTTTGATAAAATCTGTGGTTACTGCAGCTTTTAAAGAAAAGCCTAATTTAATGCCTACCCTCTGAATGAACAACACCAAGCAAGCCCAAAAATTGAACCTTCCTTTTCAGTCAGAATTCAGGGAACTCTTCAGCATTTGTGTGCCTGTGTTTTATTCAGAAATTAACTGCTGTCAATAAAGCCATCTTCTCTTTTCAGATATACTGGACAGATTAAGAGAATGCAAAGTGAGCTAGTTATTAGTTATGCCAAAATTCCCCACACTGAAGCTTAAAAAAAAGAGCTTCATTAGTTCCTTACCAATAGGTACAAAAGCCTCTTCCACAAATAGTAACATCAGTGAGCAGAAATGGAACAGTTAATGTTTCCGTAACAGGATTGTCCACATTTTCTTTGAAGGCAGAAGATATTTCTCGAATATGAAATCTGGCAACCACACTTGAAAAAATTGTCATTTTGAGTAGCTGTTGACCTTACTCCAACACCAAGAAAATAGTTTGGGAGAATGAAATATCAGATCAATTGTCAAAGGAGGAAAAAGAAAACAGAATGAAATTTTAATTCACTAGAAAAATGGGAACCTGAACATATTTTACAGTATCATTTTTAATACGAAGGGTTTTGACAATTCTTTTTATTTAAATGTGATCATTTAAAAGGATGTTTATTATTGACTGTTCTCTAACGTACAATTTAATTTCTAATCTGCTTGCAAACTCCCAGACTGATGAAGACTTGGATAAAATTAAGCTGCATTAAGGGAAATGGAAGAGAAAATAATGAGTATGGTAGTTAAATTTGACTTGCAAATATAAAATGGTTTCCTGAAATCAACCAACAATTGTCATTACAAGCCCAAGTAGACTGAAATGAACATTTAAAGTCTGCAATCTTTTTTCTGAGCAGAAGCCCCAGGTTACAGGGGAAAATGAATCCTTAAGGTCAAAAAGACAATTCCTAACCACAGCAGACAAATTTAAGGGTAAATCACTGTCAGCTAGCTGGTGAGATTCCTACTCCAACACTGAACCATCTAATTCTTTGCTGTTAGAAGCAAGAAATTCTGATTCAAGTTGTTATACTCCATATTTAGTCTTCTAGCTTCCCCTTCCAGCTGGCTGTTGTTCTTCATTATTACAGTGTTTCTTTTTCTTAAATTTCTTACTTTTATTTCAGATAAGAACGAGGTACAAGATTGTGACCTAAAAGCACAAGCTTTTTTTTTTTTTTTCTTTTTTTTTTTTCTTTAAACCTATATTGAATCTTACCAAGTCTATTAACTGAACTCAGCCACTGTGGAAAACCTCTCTAGACTACTAGAGAGGGGCAGGAAAACAGTTTTGGAGAAAATAATTCTTCAAAATACTGCAAAGTCTAAACAGAACAGAGCAGAAGAGAAACTGGCAGTGGAATTGTGCACTGCATTCATTAAGCCAGAGTGAAAGATGCCATAAGACTGAATGGATTTTGATGTAAATACATAAAGCTCAAGCACCTTATACACATACAGTGCCCAACTCTCAAGAAATCAGAGAGTAGCTGACTTTTTTGTCTTGGATATTTGAGAGCTCTGAGAAGGGAAAGTAAGAGATTGATGGTTAGGTTCTTCCTAGCCTATTAAAGAGAGCGATACATTATTAAGAAAAATGATACAATCATAAAGGATCTGAGTTTCCCTGTGTGGTACATTTGAAGAATAAAGTACTGATGGCCTCCCAATTGCAATGACAGGGAAGAAACCCATATTCTCAGAGAACTATCCCAGTTAGTTGAGAAATCATTTACTCGTATACCATACATTGGTACACCTAGTAAAATGCTCAATTACAGATTAAAGCACGCTCCATTAGGTTGAGAGCCACAGTTAAGAAATGTGGTTGCCACACAAGTACAGAATCAAAACACCAACTACTTCTCCACCCCCAAACCTTAGTATCACAATTATTATACATTAGACCACAAACTACTCTCTAACCTACAGAGATACCTGTCTTCCAACATGCCTTTGCTAACAATCACCACCAAAGAAACATCACAGCAGAACACAGCTAACACTGCTGGGGAACTGTAGCTTAGCAAAGAGAGGACACACAGGAGGAAAGGAAGGTTGTTCCATCATTGTCCTCTCAGTTTTTTCACTACTGAAAAGATCTGTTCATCTGCTGTCAAACCAACTGCTAAGAAGTTTTACATTCATTCAAATAAGTTCCAAAAAAACCCCACTACAAACTTAGTGGCTACTGATGATTTGGGAAACGCAGGCAGCATTGTAACTGCTAAGAGAACGATACAATATCCCCTATTTTATTCCAAGAGCTGTATAGAGCACTTGCTCCCTACCGGAGGCATGGCCTGGGACAACCCTCTAAGCCCTGCCAGGCAGATGACCTTGTGCTCCAAGCAGGAGCCAAACTGCTGGTAGAGGAAGCAGTGACAACAGTGGGGGGAACAGAGGCTAATCAGTCAAAAGCAGACACTTGGGGGTGACAGGAGGGCAGCAAAGGTGATAGCTGTGATCATTGCCTAAAAAAACAAAAAGTGGGAAAACACGAACTGAGAACAAAAACGCACTAAGAAAAAAAAAAAGATGAGGCATGTTTATCAGTACAAAGCTATTAAATTAACAAAATTCAGTAAAGCCTAGAAAACACAAGCCAGTTCCATTCCAATTCTAAATCTTCATCCTACCTCTATCAATAGTCCCAAGAAAAATTAGCTTGCAAAACACAGTAAGAGACAGCGTTTCAAAATAAGCAAACAAGGAATGAAATCCAAGTTTCAAGTCATCATACACTTAAAATAGTATAGTACTAATTCAAATCTATGTCTGAAGCTCTTCACTGAATTATACATTGATAGGAAACAAACACTGCTATTTGAAGAAGCCAGGATCCAAATAGTTAATAATGTTACTAATTAAGTCCTAACTAGAAGATTGGTTTCAAGGCTCAAAACATCCCTACTTGGTACAAAAGTATAGCTACCGTCTGAAAGAAACAAAAACTGAAAATATACTCTGTGCTGGAAGAGAGTTGTTTCTTAGACAAATTTTAAAGGAAGACTGTAAAATCCAGAGACTATATTCATATTAAATGTATCCCTTTTTCACTTTTTTAGCACACATTTTTTAATTTTCTTTCCTAGCTTTTTTCTTTTCTCTTAAAACTGCCATTACACTTTTACCATGAAGAAGCAAATTCTCTTTCTGTATTGTCAGTAGTCATGAAGATTTGTACCATTTTAGAGTAACAAAAAACCAGCATTTGAAATCAAAGGATGTAGAGAAACCGATGTTCCACATATGCTTTCAACAGCTTGACGCTGAACAAACAAGGCAGCCTCTTTCTTTACTACTCTTCATGAATATTGAAGACTGCAGCTAATCAAATGACAACAGAGACAACTGCGTCAGGCAACACCATCAAAAAGGAAAGCCCTGATTCTCCTAGACAAGAGTAAGAAAGCCATAGCTCCTGTTTGATCAAATATCATCAGCCAAGAAACTAATAAAATGTTTATATTGTACATTTTGCTAATCACAGAGGAAGCTGTTCTTCCCAAGGGGCAAATATTGATTTGTTTCACCCGTGACAATTGCTTTCCTTGCCGGTTCCCACCTCACTTTCCATTCTTTCATTTGCGAGGAGGATGAACACACCTCTGAGTGATAGAGACCAACAGCAAATCCAGATACGCAACCAAGCACAGGCCAAGGCAGAACTTCAAACACAGGGATTGCCTGAAAAGCCTTACACGAACTAACAGTAAAGCAACAGAGTCTTGTGAAGAGCTCTTCAAAATAAAGGAACAGAGAGCAATGCACCCAGCACTAATAACTCTCCATCATTAAAGCAGGGTGCCCAGTTTGGGTTTCCAGGCTTCAAGATAAGAATTTATGGAAGAAAGTCTGCAAAGCAGTGAACTGGATCAGAAGACAAGAAATGATCTATGAGGAAACAGTGGAAGAATTGGAATATAAAGACATACAGTTTGTGTTTTAGAAGGTATCAAGGGGAAAAAAAAAAAAGATGGATCAAATACATCCAGGTACATCAAAATTAGCCAGACAACTAAATAAAAATCAAAGTTTACTGCAAATTGTGTCAGTTAAACGTTAGAAAAAAAGCAGAAAGAATATAAAGCTCTGGAATAAGCTGCTTAAGAAATGTAGTAGAATTTCCAGCAATTAAGAGATTAGACAAGCATCTGTAGAGAATATTGCAAATGATCATCCCTCAAGACAGAGAAAGGGATTAACTCAAGGTTTCTCTTCATCCTTTTTTTGTTCACTATTCTACCAGGAACAAAGAAAGCCCAAGCAGAACCACAAAAGTAAAAGTAATTAAATAACCACTGTAGTACAAGTCCATTGTTACAGTAAAACACAAGACAGGATAGAGATCTCAGAACGCTACAGCTTTAATATCCCTTAGTGGTTGTAAAAGCAACATGAATTTAGAGTTATGTTGCTAGGCATTCCAGCAGTGCATACACACAAAAAAAATTGGTTAAAAAATTAAAATAATTATATATAAACACACTTTAATAGTCTCCCCAATATCAGCTATTTCATTAAATAAAACTTCAATGGAAGAAATCTTTATAACGTATATTCTTACAACACAGCATGTCCTAGTTAGAGGATGAAAATGTCAAAGTGATAAAGCCTCTGCAATTTTTCAAAAATAAACTACTGTTTCTAAAGAATTATAGGACAAAATAATAGCGTGTTTCTGCTTGAAAGCCAGATGCTAGAAGACTGCAAAGCAGATATTACATGACACCATTAACCACCTGAACATTTTGGGTAATGGTCTTCAAGAAAACATACTGCAAGCTTAAATCTGTGTTGGTAATACGGGAAAATTCTTATGAGCTGGAAAATAAGGAAAAAAAGATTTTAAGGAACAGAATATGGAGAGAGTAAGGTGTTCTCAATTTTTCTTATCACATATGATCAAGACATTTAGAATTAAGGGAAGAAAATGGTATTAGAGCCACAAAACGGCTCCCCAGCACAGTAACCTCCCACTTGGGTACTGCAGCAAAATTGAGAAGTTCTACATAAGGACACTTTTTCACACCTTTATAATGCACTTTAAAGCACTAACAATTCTGATCTCAACATCCTCAGTTAGCTTTTGGCAAGGTTAAAAGCAGTTTACATTGTTCTTTTACTTCATATTCCACTATGACATTTTAAACTGTCCAAGCACAAAGATGTCGTCGTATCCTGCTAGTTTTACTAATTTTCCCATGCTGGTGTCTGTTTAAGTTGCTCTGGAAGATTTCAGCCAAAACAAATGTTCTCTCCTACACAAAATTAGGAAAAACATTTGTTCATTATTTGAGTTCTCAGTAACTTGCATGCTTTGGAGGAAACATGACTATAGCACAAAAGATATCCAACTGGCAGGATCTGCCTTTCAGCACCTTAATGACAACAGAAAAAGAATGCGAAGCCTAGTTTTCAAAGCCTGGGAGTCATGCTTTGGATACTGGGAATGGCTTGTGTTTACAGAGTAACAGAATGACGTTTGTCAAACTCCCGTCCTTCTTGACAAGGTTGGAAGGAGACAGCGAAGGTTATTCTCACCATGGCACATGCAATCTGTTCCTTATGCAAAATCTGCACAATAATGAAATCTGCTAAGTGCAGATTCCCTCTGAAAAACATAGATTGTAGTCCCTCCCAAGATACAATTTAATATTTTACAGACACTTATAAACTGGTCAAGTTACATGGATTTTTTTTTTTTTTTAAGTAACTACTTACATCTATCACGCTAAAGCCACAGAACAGGTCAACTACAGGTCTTGACTCTAAAGTGGGAAAACTCAGCAGGAGTTTCCCACTGAAATCTATAGGAAAAAAATGTGCATTTAGCACAGTCAAGATAAATTTCTTAATATCATATTCAAGAATTAATTTGAGTAATTTTTGTTGGATCACAATAAAAATAATCAATCTGCAGCTAAAAATCTAATACAGGAATTTCCAGTCTGAATGGTTTGTTTGTCAGAGGCATGTATTATTTGAAACAAGATCTGAATAACTGCCTAACAATACCCATCTCAACCACAGGCACGCTTGTCTGAGCCATTTATAACAATGTAATAACCAAAGTTCCCCTTCAGGATTAAAAAAAAAAAAATCCCCGGCAACTAAGTCCCTAACTGCCTGAATTTACAGATAAGAAAAAATACAAACAAGGCTTTTCTGTGTCTTAAAGTTTTGATCTTTGTTGCTGTTAAAAAGGAAAGTCTGGTGAATATAAGATGACATTCAGATAATTTCTAACCTTCTACCAACATGTTCTTCCCTTTCTTCACCACAGCTTTTTGTCTTCTCAACTTAAGGCTCCAATTCAGGGAACTCTGCCAGTAACATCAGATGCAGGAGCTCACAGGAAGAATAGAATGGTTCTTAAACTAACCTGAGACACAGATTCTTCTTTTGAATCATCTCTGAAAAAGTCTGACATGCAAAGCATATTAGCAATAGCTTGACCACAGATTAAAAAGGATAGCTTTTTCTTTAATAACACACACCACTTCCAAGAACAACAGGGAGCTGCAGGAGCTGTAGTTACTTTGCATGATACTTTCTCTACTAGCTGCCACTCACATGCAATGGGAACAGTCCAGTTTGTTCACCCTGTCACTTCATGTGGTCCAAAGGGAGCTCACCATGCAATACTTCTTCTAGCAAGCTGCAAGCCAGCGTTTTTGTACATTCCCATGTTCTTAATTCTGTATTTGCTCCATCATAGCTTGGTTCCATAAGCTCTTCCTTGTGTCACACTCACCTCTGACAGTAACAGTGAACCTGCACATGCACTCAGGATCAAACAGTACAAACAAATCTAATGGCATTTGGTAACATTTCATGATGGTGCTACTTGCCATTTACCAGTCCTGGAGGTGAAGAGATCAGAATTGGGGAACTACAAATCAGCACTGATTGTCCCACACGCTGAATGCTTTTTGTGATTACTGTCACAGAAAGTCATTATCTTTTGACATAAGCTTGAATGCAAACATGACTTACAAAGGAGCAACACGTTGCCTCCAGGACAGAGGCAGATACAATAGCTAAACTCTAGATGCGGGTGTTATCAAAGCATGACTTTAGGTCAGGGAAGTTGTTTGAGGGAGAGACAACAAAGGAGCTGGCTGCCAAAAATTTATGGGCAAGTAAAATGTGAAAGGGTTATTCTTAGCTGTGTATTTCACAATAAAAGGAATGACATGAGTGACATACCCCAGCAATACCTCAAACTACTGCAGAAAATACTGGTGGTATATCCTGGCATTACATAGAGAGAGACTCCCAAGTTCTACGTAAACGCTACAGATGATGCTGGTGAATGACAACATTCTTGCAAAAGGCCTGGTGCTCCTCAGGGATCAGGTCCCAGCAGAAGTCTCTAAGAAAATATTCTGAAGGTTTTGTAATGGATACACTTTAAAGTTTTAGCAGTTTTGTACCAGCACATTTGCCTAGGGAAAATAAAGTGTCTAGGAAATAATGGCAGCTACAACTGATAATTCCTCCCCCTGCCCCCTATATGTGACATTCTGCTTCCCTCCATTCTTACTCCTCACTAAGCCCTTCTCTTTTCCCTGTCAACTTTCTACCTGGACACCAACATGCTCTAAATCAACAAACAGTAATAAGAAATAAGAAAAGTCAGGCATACCAATATAAAAGGTTTGTTTTACCAGCTTTAATGGCTATGACATTAACAAACATTTCAACTCAAAGACAAAAAATTCACAAGTCGATAGCCACCGTGGGCAATAACAATTTACACAGGGCAACAGGGCACCAGTGCTTCCAGTCCCTAACACCGGTGCTCTACAGTTACACACACCAGCAGAAACACAAGTGTGGAAAAACTTTCCTTTGCAAAACAAAAGACAAGCAGCTTCTCTGGTTTCTTTTAGGGAGAAAACTAAGTATAACAGTACCATATTGAAACACGTTTAAGAAAAATGCCAGAAGTGGGGCATTTCACTTCCAATCCTTTTCTGTCAGTGCCAGTAGCACAGATTATACCTGAAACGGGACTAACTCTATTGCCTGTGTTCTCCCACTCACAAAAGTGAAGGGTGAGGAAGTCTTATGTTTCACTCTGATGGTTCCACTTGTTACAGTCCAACTTTGGGATATTTGATAGGACCCAACCACTGCCATCCAACCTACCATACTCTCTTCCACCTCAGCAAATGGACAGCACTGCCGTAACTCAGATCGGCCATTTTTAATGAAATAGTACGATATTCTGCATGTCTTTTCCTCTTCAGGTCCTCAACACATCCAGCATCTTGTACAATAATTAGTATTAAAAAATTCCCTAAAATATTTTGAAACATTAATTAAATTTCAGCTCCATCTTACCACTTTGATAAGAGAAAACTGTTCCAAACGGAGCTTACACAAACAATACATATTAAAGATAAACTCATCCATATGACCAGGGAAGGCAAGAGATATGCACAAACCCACAAACATTATGCCATTTATTCTGACCCACCCCTTTTTAGAGGGATGAGAAAGGATATATTATAGGCAAATTTTATTTGATTTATGTAAATACAAGTAGAACAATCAGCTACTGCTAAAATAGAAAAAGCCTCAAAAAGCTGAAAAAACCCTCTGGCACAGAAAGGAGATGAAGAATAATCAAACCATGATCTGTAACTAAAAGGGCCGAGTACCCAAAATGTTGCAATCTTTCAGAGCAGTCCTTCAAAAGGCTTGGTAGCTTTCTTTACCATTTTAATTCTCCATTTGCCCTCACATGTTCATTCTCAGAACATTAGGTATGGCAGAACACACATTACAGACCGCTGAGCACAGTTTGGATGTATTCAAAGGAAGGCAGAGCCTTAAACTTCAGCTTTGTAAGCAAGGATTTCTATAGTGGTGACTTGCACTCCCTGTACTGTATTATTTATTTTACAGTATCACTGCAAATGCATTGTTTTGTCTTGAGTTTTTTTAAGGCCAGTATCCAACAGAAACAGGCCTATATGGCTGTATTTTGTGTGCTTATCCTTCTCTCACTGTTCTTTTCTCCAGTTTCCACTATCAATAATTGTCAGTCCCTGGACTCATTTCCACAGAACTCGGGAAAACATAGATCACTAAATATATAAGTTCCTCTACATTTAAAAAAATATTCATTTCTTACAAGAGAGATGTTTAATTCCTCTCCCTCAAACAGTTAAAGTAAGGTTACAGGAAAAACAAAATTATTAGACACCAAAGAAGCCATGTAAGAGTGAATCAAAAGAAAACAACCTTCAAAAAATTCTACTGCTTGAGGCAATGCTTACTCCTGAGCACAATTTATAATTGTGTTTACTCTCTCACCTAACACTTTGTGATGCTACAGTCTAGTGATCTTACCTTAGCAGAAACTATTCTAGAAGACAGATCAGTAGACAAATAAGATGACAGCATTCAGACAGGGAAATCAACCCCATTTTTGTACAGGAGAAAGATGCCCCTTATCCACACACCAGTGGATGCTACTTGACAAAGCCTGCTTTAATTTCCAAGAGACATTCAACACCATTCTTCACAAAAGGCTCTTAAAGAAATTGAGCTGCCATGGCAATAAAAGCCCTTGCATGGATAGGTGATCTGGTTAAAAGAGAGGAAACAAAGAGCAAAACAAGTGGTCATTTCTGACAATAGAGTAAGGCCACCAGTGAATATGAGCTGAAGCCCAAATCATTTGAGACACTTACATCTGGAAAAGGAGGTGAACACTGACCATTTGCTGATGACACCAAGTTGCTCATGGTAAGGCAGACAGGACCAGCTGCAAAGACTGGCAGAATGAACACAGCCTACAGACAGCAAAGCTGGCAGAGGGAATTCAATAAAGGGAAGAGAGTTACCCACAGGAATCCCAACTTTACGCACAGCGACAGGTTCCAAGCTGAACATTGCCACCCAACTGAGTCACTCTGAAGAAGGAAGGGTCTTGAGATCCAGAACCATTTTTCACCAAAACATTCTTGACACTTACCTTGCATCACCTCTAGCAACACCCTACTCTGATGGCCTGATTCAATTCATCCGCCTGCCAGAAAAACACCTCTCCCAAGCAGATGGGTTTTGCCAGGCAGGGAATTCAATTCGCTCAAGGAGAGGTCAAGCCAGCAGCAGCACTAGCACAAAGGAAATGGAAGAACTGTACAGCTGTGGAGAAAGAGATTCCTCTCAGCTGTGGCCGGCTGGCAGATCAGCAAAACCATCTTGTTCAATTACACTGGCAGGAACAAGTTTTTGTAGTTCTAGTGAACAGATCTAAGAAATAACAATGCAAAACTGGCATATTTATCACTCATTTAAGATGGAATTCATTACCCATTTGCAAATGAAGTTTTATTTTCCACATATAAACACTAACGCATTGGTATCTTCCCAGTCCTTGGGGATTCTAACCCTAAAAAGGAGAGAGAAACTCTCATGTGGGGGAAAGTAAACAGATTCTCAGCTTGTCATTTGGTTTTTGTTTCAAAAACCACCACCACATATTACCCTCTAGTATATTAAAAAAATGCATCCAAGATGAATTGTTTTAATTTTTATCATTTTATTGTAGAAAAATATTTGACGTTTAGAAACATTTCTGACACACAGGTCTATTCCTATGTAACTCTACAAAGAAATATTTTTTCCTATGAGCTGAAAAATTTGTCAACACTGCTTTCACTCAGCTAACCTGCCAATATAAAACAAGTCTGCTATATGGAGAGTTACAGAATATAGACTCATTCGATTTATTTATAGAATAAACAGCACATATTCTGGTGAACTCCTGCACAGCAAGGAACGCAGTTGGCTGGATGCTGCCTCATGTTGCTTTCTAGTAAAACATTACTCTTGGGAACCACCTGCAACAACTTGCCTTTCAGTTGAGGGAGGACAGACTTACAAATCCAATCTCTTGCTCTTACTTCTGCAATAAATTATTAATAACTGTGAGACTGGAACTCAGAATACATTCCTACATCAAGCTCTTGTGTCTAACAATGCTGGCAACTGTGGCTGAGAGGCCTGTCCCACCAAACGATGTTGTGCAACCAACGTCTTTTTGCATATTCTGAGTCTACAAATCCACCCTGGGCAGGGCTAGCATCATAATCACGGAACAACCATTTGGCAGTATCAAAGTCAAGTACTTGAATGCTTGAGGGGACAAAAACCTATTTGCAGCAGTTGGACCAAACATGGCATTACCCATACTTACAAACAGGCATTTTCTTCCAAAATAAGGTGGCTTCGAGTATGTGTAATATGAAAGTAGAGATACCAAATTTATCAAGTCCACATTGAACCTACAGTTCAAAACAGGATATACATGATACAGTTTGGGCTCAGTAAGGATACCCTGATGAATCTATTGTCCAAGGCATCCTGCTACCTCAAGCATACTTTAATTATTAAAAAGCATTTTCTGAAACACTAAAATGCCTGCAGAGATGCAAATAAGGAAAACGTTGCAAAACTATCAAAACGAGGAGCATAGTTCCTTCTAATGTGAGCAAAAGGACCCAAGTTACTGGGTATTCTCTCACAAACGATACACACAAACTGGTGAAATCATTACCTACATTCAGACCTTCAATAGGACATGTCAGAAATTAGCAAGTAGCTACAAAATCAGAACTAGAGAGAAGAATCCCTCTGCAGCTCCTTCTCTTCAGCTCTTTCAGCCAGCTGAAGGTGCTGTCTACCTTAAAAAAAAATAATAATGTGGACCTTCACAAAACAACTCATTTTTAAAAGCATATTTTCAGACTGAAAAGTTGCAACAGAGGATCATAATAATGTTCTCTCAACCTCTTATTTTCTAGAGGAACAAAGAAATGTCTTTGTATTCTGATCACATATTCAGCATCCAAGCCAACAAAGCTATATCAGTTTGGAAAAGCAAAATATTGCTAAGAATAAAGCATATCTCTAGATGTCCTGGGTAGAAACGACAAAATAATTATCTGCGGGTGAACTCAAACTTTGTAGGATTTCTCTTTCTTTTCCAGGAAAGAAAACCAATTCTACTCCCTTCTATTTTTAGCCAAATGAGCAAACACAGTGGCAGCGCAACCAAGAGGAGATGGGAATTTGCAATGGGAGAGGTTCAAAGCTCTGCGTGGTGAGTTTGAGTGACCACAAGTAAAATGCCAAAACTTTAAAAAAAGCATAAAGTATCTTACAGATTTTGGTTAATGTTTCAAATCCTGAAGCCAGTATGTCACATTTAGATAAGGCGTATCCTTATCTTGGCGACAGCCTTCAGTATCACCTTCTGGTTTTGACTCCAAGCATCAGAAGCCAGAGCCTCAGCCCAACACTTGGGTGCTTTAAGGTGCAGAATGGGGAGAGCACAATCTCTCAGAGGCCCATGACCCATTCAATAGCGCTGCATCCAAATTTACTCTCTATCATTCCCGCACAACTGAAGCGGATGAGAAGACAAGTCTGCTGCTTTCAGTATGTCTTGTGTTAACTACACAACCAGCACCTTCAAATTTTCAGCAGGGTATTTCAGTCTTTTGTGCATTTTACCAGAAAACAATTTATAAATGTTATGATAAAGATGTGTTCCTATAACAATAAATTACTTTTCTTAGAAAGTCATTACGATGAAGCATTCCTCTCCCACTGCATCCTTACAACTCTACAGGTTCACCTGACGGGTAAAAATGATATTTAAAATGCCAGTGTTTAGCCATGTTATATCAGGGCAAAGGGAAAGAAAGGAAAGAATCCAAAGCCACCAGAGCAAATTTGAGGTTATGTAGTCTTCTTTGAGATGGGTTCTTTCAAATAAAAAATATTCACTTGTTGAGTTTCTGAACATCCCAAGTAACTCTTTTTGTCAACGCATCCAAATATTCAATGTTCATAAACCTTCTCAACTACCAAAAGGTGCACTGCAGTTTCATAAAAAAATTGCACCGTATGAAGGGCAGGTTACGGACAGAGACAGTGGCTGAAAAGCTTGGAGACCCCAGTCACAAAGCTCTAACACCACAGTTTCAGCTGTGCTCACAACTTCTGTCCACAGCATATAGCGAGCAGACCTTTGGCCACAAATGCTGCCTCTCACAGTGAATTTATCAACTTCAGCATGTTTGTAAAATGTGAGGAACCACCAGAGACCATGAGCTGCCAACTGTCATGTGCTCCAAGTCCGTAAACGCAGGGTTTGTAGAAGAGGTACTGTGAACCTTCAACGCTGGCACTAACTGTTCATTCAGCTTCAGAAAAGTACCATTTTCCACTACCCCCTCCAATTGCTGTAAATCCACGAGCATGTCCTTCAGCAGTTGCAACCAAGAATTCCAACTGAACATTCTGTGCTGAGAAGCCAGTAAAAATTCCATCCTATCCAATTAATCATAACCCTGGAGTTCGCCCCTCCACTCCTGCTTATTAGGAAATCCTGCTACATCACGGGTTGGCTTGCCATTTCAGAAACCTCTGCACCCACTACGTGTGCTTTCCCAGGCTATCCACCAAAAAAAAACCCATCACAGTTGAGTCAGAAAGAAAGAAAGAAAGAATAAACAGGCCTCCACAAAATAAGAACTTCTTCCCATGGTCAGGACACCTCTCTGCAGACAAGGTATACACTGCCTTATGGTCCAGTGATTTCTTCATGGATTGATGGATTATACTGTAGAAACACTCATCAAAGGACCTTGCTATTTACAGAGGAACCAAAAAATCTCACTAGACAAGGCAAAACTGCTTTGGATCCAGAAAATCTGGACTAATCCTTCACCCATATCACCCCTACCGCTAGCGTAATACCATGGAAAACTTAAGCAAGTCTTAAGATGTCTGAATCCAGACATTAATGTCATTCATCATACCAAACACATGACACAATTTAAGAAGAGCTGCATCAGTGGCATGATCCGGAGAAGGCTTTTGGTTCCTCAGTAACTTAATAAACATTATTACTAGCCTAACCCTACAGAGCTACCACAAAATTGTGTAGAACACAACTGAAATCATCAACAGTCATAAAGCCTCAACTGAGTATAATTAAACTCACACTATCTTACCAGAAGATAAGTTTTTTTACATTGATGTTGGCAGTCACATCCCTTTCAGTTGCTCTATGGATACTACTATTATCTTCTTCCTCCCAAGTCACCCTTCATCCCAGCCACCGCTCACACTCCCCAACAGACAGAAAGCCCACTGTGGCTGCCCAACAGTTCCCAGCATAGGCCAGTCACCAAATCACCAGCCCCCACCACAAAATTCTTCCTACCAAGCAAAACCCTTGTTATTTTTGCTGTCCCACAGCTCGGGACCCCAGCTTGGTGCTCTTGCTTCTCCCACCTCTCAGCACCGGTCAGAGGGCATCGCCTACACCCGGCTGAGCCACGGCTCCCAGCCCAGCCCAGCCCAGCCCCGGCCAGGCACCCCGAAGGTCAGGGGCACACCACCGCTGCACGGCTCGGCCTCGCCGCCAGCCCAGCAGCGGCCTCTCGCC
>NW_010307830.1:25502-25887 GCF_000700745.2 Antrostomus carolinensis | reverse complement strand
CCCCAGGGTGCTGGTAAGAAAAGTCCGTGGAGGGTCTCTGCTTTTTTGCTTATTATCCAGAACTCTTTGAGTGGAGGCTTTTACCCATCAATCAGGATATGTGACAGCGTTATATAGAGTAGTAGAGGCTTGGCTGGGTGGTAAACAGAGCAAGGACAAGCCTGCTGGGGCCCCTGGATGAAGAGTTGTGCTGCTCGTGTTGGAGCTGTCAGACTTCTGCCTCTCTTTTACCACATCCTTAATAGAGGGCGAGCCAAAGCGGGACACCTCACTGGTACTGAAAGCTCCTTGGACCAGTGGGGCTAAGTACAGTGTAATCATTTCCTTCAGCTCTAGCAGGACTGTAAACGTGCTGCTGTTACAACTGCATCTTGGTGGCTTGCAT
>NW_010307830.1:4065-25440 GCF_000700745.2 Antrostomus carolinensis | reverse complement strand
ACTCTTGGATATTTTTCTTCTTTTCATTCCAGTGAATTTGTCACGGAGTGAAATTTAATATAGGGCTCTGAATTTCATCATGAGAAAGACGATAAGGTTGGTGATTATTATCATATAGGAATGCAAAAAAAAAAAAAAAAAAAAAAAGAAGAAGAAATTTTGCTCTCCTCTGTTACCAAGCGTGTGCTTCTCCTTGGTAACAGATACATTCAATGATCCTCCAGTTGATAAAAGGCACATGCACACACACGTCCTTCCCACCTCCACATTTTTTGATTGCTGCATTTATCTCAGTCTGTTAAGAGGGGAAAAAATAAAGAGACCCACCACACACCCCTCTGTCTCAGCTCCCAGGCCTGCTGCCTTTCCCCCCACACTCCAGTGTCTTGAATAACGTGAACCATGACAAAGTGATAAGCAGAAACTCTAGGAGAGTCACAGTTCCTTACTGCTGAGCCACCGTGTCTGTCTTTGTGGACAGGCATGATGATCTCTGAACTCCCTCTGACTTGATCTTGTACCATAGGATCAAAGGAAGCTCTTGCTGTCACCTTCAGTGGGTGAAAGATCAGTTACATAGTTTGAAATTGACTAATCAAAGGTCCATCTTCCCAGAAAATCCACCTATTTAATTCCAGGTATTTATGGATAAGCAGTTTGAGTTAATGGATAGGAGATAAGAGTAATTAATGATTTGCTTCAGGTGAGGTCCTGTCTCAGCAAGGTTCCTCCCTCTAACCAGAGGGGTGAATGCTTTCCGTCCCACGCATGACCCCATGTGAGAATTTCACCCCGAGTAGAGAGCTGATGGAC
Organism: Antrostomus carolinensis; assembly: GCF_000700745.2. Taxonomy (NCBI): domain Eukaryota; kingdom Metazoa; phylum Chordata; class Aves; order Caprimulgiformes; family Caprimulgidae; genus Antrostomus; species Antrostomus carolinensis. The sequence continues at coordinate 24,627 of NW_010307830.1, read as the reverse complement.
ACTCAGCTCTTCTGGGCATATTCTTCTGCCGAGCTTTTGTGTGGCCTCCAGCCAAAGGCAGCTGAAATGTGCCCAAACTGGCTCTGCCTCACAGCTGCCGGCAGCTCTGCCTACATGGAGCCCGCCATGGGCAACTGAGCTCTGCCTGTGATATGAGGAAGAGAAGAAAAACATCTGCTTACCCGGGCTCCCTTCTTTCGGAGCGCAAGGCTGTGTCAAAGAGGAGGCTGAGGCTGGCAAGGGTGGGAATGGGATGGGAAGCAAAAGCATGAGGTAGCATGAGAGTGGGGACTGGCGTCTGCAGGTCATGGGAGCAGGCTCTGTGGGAAGAGGACATTTTATGTAAGACATGGTTTCTCTCCATGGCAAAGTACTTCCACAAGAGCATCCTGATACATGAAGGGCCAGATCCATTGATTAAGCTATATTTGTGCCTTCTGAGAAATCTCAGTGAACAGTGGACCAGGTACTGGAGACTTAGGTACAACAGTGCCAGCATCTGAGCCCAGGTGACACCAATGCTCAGCACAGACTTCCTCTTCCAGACATCAGGTAGCCAAAGTCAGGCTGGACTTAACAGAGCTTTCTGAGACATGGCATCAGTAGCTGCACGTGACAGTTGCCTCCTGTTATCTCTTTCTACCCACCTCCATCCCTAAACTTGTCTTGTCTCGGGGGAAGAATCCCCCAGGAGTGACACTATGCTCATCCAGAGGCTGGAAGAGAAGATTGCTCCGTAAGGGCCTGATGCTGTACCTCCTTCCATGGGGTGAGCCAGAGATTGGCCGTGTGTAGTCTTCTAGTCCACTCACTTGCAGAGGAAAAGTTAATCAGCAGGACTGTATACTTAATGTGCTCACAAGCAGAGTTCAGTGAAGCAAAATAAGGAAACAGAGCCATCTCCCATGGACAGCTCGCTGGATCAGTGTAATTGCTGCATTTTTCTAAGCTGATGTTTTATGAGCCTATTATTCCAGGATTAGTGCCTGCATGTATTTGGAAAACAAAACAAAAAAAATAATTGACATCTGATTTTTGTCTTGAAAAGCTGTTGTTGAGCCAGGGCATTGCCTAAATTTCAATAAAATTGTAATAATAGTGTAAAGTTGGGGTCTTACAACTAACGTCTGGTAGCTGTTTTGGCAGAGCCTGGGCCCTTATGGTCACTGAAATATCTAACTTCAGTAAGGGGGGCCCAAACAGGTTTTGATTTGCAGGAGACTTTAGCAGCTCTGGAGGAGTTAATGTGCATTATTGTTTCAGAAAATTGTGTGTTTAGAAATGAAATCTGTGGATTAATGAGTCCCCAGCTAGGCTTGGATCCATCGCACTGACACAATGCATTGTACAGAATCAAGGCAGTGCGGAACGGATGCCAAAAATCTGCCATTACCTCACCCTGAAATTGCTAGAAGCTAAAGAGGTCTTCAAGAGAGCATGAGATGTTATGTACTGTGGGCCAAGTGCTAGTTCCTTTACCAGCTGCTTCAAGGGCTTTGATGGACGATGCATTTTGAGTGACCCGTGTGGGACAGGAACTGGCAGCTCCTATGGGCACCTAAGCACGAGAGGGTGAGCTAAGGTGAGATTTTTAAACCTTTTCTATGACCATCTTTAGCACTGGACTTCAAATCGAATCTTTTACAGTACTTCTTGTGGTTTCTGCTGCCATCATGTCAGGCATGTTATTATTTTCTGGGCTTGAAAAATGTTTGGTAGTGCCTGATGCAATTAAGTGTATTTTAGCTGAGTGCAGGAGAATGTTGAACAGATTATTCTTTCCATTGCTTTTGAATAAAAATATCGCAGCCTATAATCTGACATTTTTGGGTAAAAGGCTGATTTGCCAGATCAGCTCAGTCTTTATTGCTAATCCTAGGGAAACATAGCTCCTCTATGAAGAGCGAGCCAATTGAGCTTTAAATTGTGGCTCTGAAACCCCGCTGAGTTAGCTGTATTCAGCTAACTTTGGGAGCCTGTGGACAATATACTCTTGGATTGGTTCAAGCCTTCTGCTTGGGGCTCAGAACGGTCAATTGCTGGGTGACAGGAATCGGGCAAAGGCAGATATTGCAAGATAATTATTTTTTTTATTTTTTAGACAGCTGAAATGATGTTGCCATCACTGTGGTCGGGGTGGGATGAGGCTCTGTTAGTATACCGAATAGTGTTGTGTGCTGTGGACCCTGATGAAACGTTCAAGTAACACCATATAGCACTGCAGAGTGACAGTGTATTGACAATATATTGAGCCAAAGTTCTTATAAACAAACTTGAACTGAGGTTACATTTAACTACTTTTAGGTGTAATCTTTACCACTACAAAAAAGAGTCATTGAGGCAAACTGAATCATTTGGTTTCTCATCCACCGAAAGAATTGTTTATCGTTTTCTTTAGCACTATTGTTAAGCTTGAAAAAGGTACATTTTTAGTTGCAGTTAGTCAAGTGGCTTTCTGCAACAGTGGGAGGCAGCAGCTAAAAATACAATTTACCAGTTTCTTCTATGAAGGTAAAGCAATTAATATTAAAAGTGGCCTTTTCACAGAAGAGTTTTTGTTCAGAATGCATTTCTCTGTTAAAGAAGTAAAAAAAGGAGGAAAAAAAAAGAGAGAGAGGTGTGTCTGGGTACCCTGGGGTTGCTGGGGGTGGTTGGTGGGCAGAGCAGCCTCCCTGCAGAGAGCTGGAAATGCCCCTTTCACCCCGACGGGCCCTCCTGGGAGGAGGGAGGTGTTTCCAAGGGGCGCCTGCATGGCTGTCACCTGCTCGTGCCACGTTGCGCTGCGTGCGTTATGTGAAATCTCACACATCAGCATAGCAGGGGTGTTTCTGTGGGAACTTCATGCCCTGCCTTCGCCTTCTGAAGCGCTTCTCAATGGGTGTGGGGGGGGCGGTGAGGCTCCCAGCCTTTTGGGTGGGTGGGGAGTGACAGGGGCTGGAGCCACTGCCAGGGAGTCCACATGAAGGTGGAGTGGCGGTCGGGCAGGTTATGTGACTGCTCTACATCAGCCAAGCCTCCTAAAATGCTTCCTGTGGCTGTCAGTTTAAGCAGCTTTGACAGAAGTGAGAGTATAGGGAAGTCCGTATGTGGTGGTATTGGTCCCTGGCCCTGCACCCCACCTTTCCCAGTGCAAGCCCCTTCCCACTGCAGACTCCTCTGTCCCCTTCTTGGGTAGGATGGAGGAGATGGCTCTCTTCTCAGCCCATCAGGGTTACCCAAAGCAAAGGCTGGAGCGACTCATTTTGCACAATTTCTATCTTGTAGCAACCATTTAAGATAATATAGGCAGGTGGAGGCAGAGAAATAGGGACAAAAGTGGTTCCAGTAGACAATAGCAGATGCTATGATGCCATATACACTTTCATGTGTCAAAGTGTTAATTTTGTGAGTAAGTTCACTGTTTTTCTGTGTCTTCTACCATAGACTTCAGGGAATGGAGACTTGGTGGCCAAAGGCCTTTGGATGTGTTGGCAGGTGCGACCTTGCCCCATTAATGCCCTTGGTAACCACGCTTCCCCCTGTGACATTGCTGCTCTTGATCAGGAAAGCCAACACTGGTGGGGGCTTCCAGTTGAGGGCTTCTGCGCTGGGACTTGTCATTGTCAACCTTGTCTGTATCTCAAGATCCAGGGCTGCCCAAGTAATAGAGGAAAAGGCTTAAAACCTTGGGAAAGATTTTAAGTAGTAGGCTTAATACTACTACTACTTCAAGTAGTAGGCTTAAAACCTGGGAAATTTGGTATATACTCAGAACTGTAGTTCTAAGATTTTTACCTTTGTCTGATGTCTGAGTTTTGGGGACCATAAGTGTGTGTGGAAGGGTCACTTTCACTTTAAAGCCATCTTGCCAACCAAACAGGCCAGGAAGTTACTTCATTGCAAACGAAAGTTGAGGTTCTGAGGTCTTTCAGTTCATCTTCTTCCCTTTGTCCCCCCCAAGTATCATGTGATTGTAGGTAAAACTGTGAAACTGGGAATGTCTTCATTGATTTCAGTGGCTCAGCGGATAAAGGCACAGGATCTTAATTTGAAATTTCATCTGTTATTTTATGTTCTTCCTCCAGTGATACTTGTATATCAGTTTCCTAGATGCATTTGTTCCCTCACTGTAAGTATTTAATTAGTACTTCTTTTCTTTCCTGTTTCTCTACATATTTTTACATTTTTATCTCTATCAAAGAAAAAAACCAAATTGTTTTGAGAAGTGCTTACTGCAAATTTGCATGGTGGCTTTCTCCCCGGATGCTGTTCACTTTTATTAACAGCTGCCAACTGTTGCACCTGGATGATATGCTGCTCTTAATTCTATGCACTGAGGGAATGAAATGAGGGTGTTTCCGCAGCCTGAATGTTGACATTTCCTTGCTTTTAGGTGTTTGCTTTCACAACTTCGACACTATTCTTTTCATGGAGGTTTGTGTATATGCATGTGCAGATGCATAATTTGTATTGAAGCTACTAAACATATGGTCTTGTTAACTTTCAGTACTTCAGAAAATTATGTGAAGAACAGTGTCATGGTTGCAATGGCATCAGTGAGGACTTGGCTGGAAGCAGGAGCAGAAGATAGGTTCCTGTGTCAGCATAGCGTTCTCCGATACGTGTTACAGAGCATGAAGAATTTGAGCATAAGGCAGAATAAACACCAAACTGCTGATGTGCACCTACCTGCTCAGTTTGCTGTACGATCACCTGCTAACAGTTTGTTCATCTGGAGAATAACCAGTTGCATCAGGCACTTGTTATAAAGCCACACTCTTCCCTCTAACCCTTTTCTATGTTGCATACTTGGTGTAAGGGGGAATAAGCTTTAATAGGCAAGAGAGCCTGTTCATCAGTGCAGTCTGTCTTCCAGGAAGATTGCTTTAATATTTTTCAGCTGTAGCTTGCAACTTGTTCTGCAGTGAGCTGAATTCATGCACATGTGGCAGTTGCTTATCCTCTTGAGATAATCTGCTTCCAAGTTTGCATTCAGCAGTTTTAAGGACGTCACTGACAGCGCATGTCAGCAATGTGCTGCTTTTCGTATACACGGTTACAATTTTAGTGGCACATGCAGGATTGAGGGAAGCCAAGTGCTCAGGTTGAATTGACACCAGGTGTAGTTCTTATGCGACGCTCACATCTGGATCCTTGTATTTGTTCTTGCCAGTTTTGTATTTTTAACATGTTTAATGATGCGTAAAGCTGTGTGCGTGTTTTTGTAGGCATGTGTTACCTATAAATGTCTTGGTAATTAAGACACGACTTGCTTTCTACATCTTTCAGTTTGCCATATCTCCTTTCACACCAGTGAGCTGGAGAACGCTACCGTAGCTTCATGCGTTTCAGCAGATGTAACACGTTAGGCATCTTTGCCCCTCTGCTCTCGCAAGTTATTTGTTTGCCTGCAGTCAGGAAAATAGAGGTTATTAACGAGCAGCACTTACTCTTCCCAAGGATATAACTCCAGAAGGAAAGCAGTTGTGAGATGGTGCAAAAAATCTTGTGGCAACTAAATTGTAATAGTCTGTCTAAAACCTAAGCTGTTGTGTTGTATGAACAATAATATAAAATGAGCTGAGTTTACATGCTGACTACGCTACTCTTCAAGGTTATGGAGAAGCATCTAAAACTGTCCAAAGCCAATGACTGGGTAGATACCAGCCAGAAGAATTAAGTGGATTGCTATGTTGGTGCTCACCTAGCAGTATGGGATACAACTGAACCAAAGCAAACCAGTACTGGCTAGATTTAGACCATCTTGAGTACTTTCCTGCTTGCCATGTAGCCACACTTGTCATTACTTCAGCTCCAGATTGGCTTAGCTGTTACTTTTAGATAAGCTGAAGAGCCAAAAACCCAGACTTCTCAATTCTATGGCTCTGTGAAACTTCTGCTGTGCTTCCCCAATGCGTTGTCTGGTGGCTGATCTTTTGGAGGGTACAAATCTAGTGGTGTCGGTGTCTTCAGTGGGGCTGATGGAGGTCGTGCTGATGAAGAAGAAGCGAGTAGGTTTTTCCAGTAAGCTTTACTGAAGTAAGAGAGAAGCCACCATCACAAGCATGGCATACTAGGGCAGAGGTACCTGTTTCTAAGTTGATCAGGTGAATCCCTGCAAAACCTGTGTGTTGATCTGTGTTTAGAATCAGTGCTTGTAGGGAGCAGGATCAAACTTCATCCTCATGGAAAGAGTCCAGAAAGAGTTACCATGGACCCACAGGGAGACCATCTGTGAAAAATGAAGAGAAAGCTGGTGCTACCCTGACCAAAGGTTCCTTTTCTGTCAGTGCTTGGCACTGTTGAGCTCTAGGTCCAACACCTTTAACACTAGGCGCAACAGGGCTCTTCTCGCTTGCAGTGTAAGATCAGTGCTACTAGCGCTATGAGAAAAATCACTGCAACAAAGAGAACTAAAAAAAGATAAGTTATATATAATAAAGTTGCTTTGCTCTCTGCCTGTTGTGGAAGATTGTCATGGAAACATTTTTTTCAGAGAATAAATTTATTTTCTGTGAATAATGTCCGCAGAGCTAAGGGAGATAACATATTATTTATATATAAAAACATTATTGGAGACACCTTGTTCTTGGCTCCCAACAGTTATAAATGTGTTATCCACTGTGTTTTAAATCACTACAAAGGAGGGTATTACCTGGGCCTCAAAAGCAGTGGCTCTTTGGTTTTTGTTTGTGGGTTGTTTTTTTTTTTCCCCTTCTTAAAGCCATAAAGCTATACTGGTATTAAAGTGCTTTAAATCAGGGACATTTAGTCTTCTGTAAGTCCAGTTATGCGTTTGATAACTAAAATGTGAAACAGGGACTATTTAATATGAAACACATTATGAGTCTGTGATCAGGAAAATGGGAAGTGGCATTAGCCACCAGGTTTCTCCCGTAGGGATCGGTGGTGGAGGAATGTCATTCGGTATTGCTCCTCTGCTTTTGCTTCCTGGCATGTAACCTGAAGTCTTCATCCATCTCACTGTGACAGAAGAAGTTTTCAGCATTAGGAAGGCAAGTTATGGTTTATCAGAAACAGCTGGATGGGATACGGTTCGCTTGCGACTGAGGCATCAGCTGTGCCTTGCCATGACTCAGCTCTGGTGGCTGCTTTGTGTCCTGACAGCCTCTTCAGGCCACCTCTGGGTGGAGAGGACCTCTGTTTTCCAGCAGTTGTCATGCCAGCCTCCTCTGGGCAGGGTTGTGAATAGCCTTCAGCATCTGTTGATGTGAAGCAAGGACCTTGCTGGTCTGAATGGGTTTTCCATCTGCTGCGGTGACTGCACATCAGGCTTCCCGCACACTTGTGTGATGGGCCCTGAAAAATGTCATTCCTGTTGGCTGATCATACCTGGAGTTCAAAGAGTTCTCACAGTAAGTGCTGGGTGGTGTTTCAGCATGTCAATCTTACCTTATGAACAGGGCTCTAAAAGTCCGTTTCTGAAAAGCAACTAATATTTGGAAAGTGATACTTGGTGAATGAATACAGGCAAACCCGTCTGTCCCAGACACCGAGACACGCTTCCTCCTTGCAGGGGATGTCTCCGGTCTGGAGGCTGGTTTTGACAAGCTCATAAGGATTTCTTTTGGAACTCCTTTAGCACACCCTCATGTATCTCTGTGTCTGGCTTCCTGCCGCTGCTACTTCCATCAGTCTCTGCATAATCTCTCTTGACTTATGTAGATATCTTTAGAAGCCAGGGAGGTAAAAATGTGTTCCTCTCCCTCGGGGGATGCAGTTAATGGCTACCTCATTAATTAATTGACCAAGAGAGCACTGAAAGGTCACTGGAATAGATTTCTTTCTGCCAAAGGCCAGACAGATCCCCTCCATGACCTGCTCAAGACACGCCATGCGTTCCTTCCCATGGATGGGGCTGTGCTGTAGCCGCGCAGGTTCCTGCTTCCCGGGCTCTCAGACTGTGCTCTGACCCTGCGGCACCCCTGCATTGTATAAATCTGCTGCTTTGGACATACAGCACCAAGGAAAAAGGTAATTCGTGGGGGTTTCTTTTCGGAGTGGCTGGGCAGGAACAGAATTGTGGCATCCCCCTGGCCTCAAAACCATCTCCTGCTGGTCACTGTGCTCTAAAGGTCTGGCCATTTCAGGTGGCAGAGATACTGGCAGATAAGAATATGTCTTTTTTTAGCTGTTTGAAAAGGGAGTGAAGCAGAGGATGAAAGGCAAGGGGACAACTGGCTTTATGGAAACAGTGGAGCAGAAGTATATCCAGAAAAGGAGAACAATAGTTGCTGGTGAAGTACGGTATGAAGTTACCCGTAAATAAGATGTGAAGTAAAAAGTATGTTGAAGAGAAATACCACCGAGAACGTCTCTCCTCCAGTGAAGCTGAGCTGCTCTACGGAAATGGACCACATCGGACAAGGCATTAAAGTGCGTTAAATCAGCAATTACCTCCACTCTGTGTCCTTCCTTCCTGACTGAATTAAGAGGAAAGGGGAGGAAGAACTGCAGAAGTATGGGGAAGGGCACTATTAGGTAGAGTGTGAGGAAGGCCTGAGAATCACAGAATTACCTAGGTTGGAAAAGACCTTTAAGATCAAGTCCAATTGTTAACGTAACACTGACAAGTCCCCGACTAAACCATATCCCGAAGAAGGAGTCCGTGCACACAGCCTTGCAATACTGACAGTCTTTAAACCTTCATGTGCTCTGCCTTTGCTCTCAGCATAGCAGGAGCAACCCCGTTGCATGTCCTTACAAACACCAGTGCCTCGACACATGAAAACTCTGTCTCCCTGTGGAAATGCTAATTTGACTGTGCCAATACAGTTGGCAGCAGAGCCGTGGGTGAGTTGGGCTGTCTGCAGCAGCATCAATATTTGCACGACTCCTCGTGACACTTCATGTCTTCTGCGCTGAAGAGCTCCAGCAAGGATGTCGGAGAGAATGTGGAAAATTTACATCCCTCAATGTGACTGCTGATGGCTTCTGGAGCATCTTGCCTAGGTCAACCCCCTTCCTTCTGTGTCGTGCCTTGTACCCCACCACTCTCTGCAGGGACCAGGAACTCTTTGCATATGTACAGGCACTGAAGCCCAAAGGAATCACAGCAATCATCCAGCCTGACTTTCTATAGAAGATGAGCCTCACCATTCTCTTCAGGAGTATCTGTACCAATGTTTTGTTGAGCTATTGCATACTTTTAAGGGGGGAGGAAAAATTCAAGATCTACATTCATCTCTGTAAGATAAGATGTTTCTATCGTTACTTCACCACACCTAAAAAAACATGGATTGTGATTATAGCCTAAGTTTGCCCAATTTACCTTTTGGGAAGTTAATTTTTCTTTTATTAGATTAAAGAGCTTTCTGTTATCAGAAATCTTTTCCTCCTGTAGGTACTTGCAGAAAATCATCAAGTCAGTGCTTAACATTCTCCTAATTAAATATTTTGAGCTTCAGTCAGTTACTAGGACAGTTCTTGGACCTCAAACTGTTCCTGAAACTCTTTTTAGAACTCTTTCCAAATTTTTAACATCATTTTTTAATTACTGGCATCAGAACTGGATACAGTAATCTAATAATAGACCCCAGTGCCTTGGACAGGTGTAATTAATACCTTTTCTTACTTTAACAAATACATCCTGCTTACGCTTTGAGGGATTATGTTTAAGTTGGCTGTGGCATGAAGAGGGCTTATGTTCATTTGCTTATCTAAAGTACTCCTGAATCCTTTTCTGCATTGCTGGATACTGTCGTCTTTGGGTTGTAGGTAATGGTAAGATTTTCCTTTTATCCCCTGGCAATTTGATTCTTTCTGTTCAAGCTACCTTGAATCTGAAGTATTTGAGCGAGCATACTCAGAGATACTTTCTTATTTAGAAGAGTTTATATTTCTTTGGGGGCTGATTTCAAGCTCTCCTGACTGCGTTTAGTCTGCCAACACAGAGAGTGGCCTCTTGCCTATTGAGACATTTATCCTGTACTCATCTCTACAGCGGCTAGTTTTATGTATTGCTAAGCCGAAAACTCTTGGCTTACGCTGTCGGAGATTCAGAAGAAAAAAGAATACTTTAACAGAAGTGACTCCTCTACATTTTTTATTGCTGATTTTACTAACGTGAAAGCAAATACAAAAGAAAAACTATATATTCATCTGTCCTACAAAGAGCAGATACAAAAACTATGAAAGACCGAACATCGCTGCCCAAGTGTAAGGCAAAGAGATGATACTTCTTGTTTAACATAAAACCTCAGTGCATCTCTGATTCCATAGCTCCTGAGCAGCCTTTTCACAGTGCACGTATGTGCACATGCATGCACAGGTTTAACTAAACCTCTGTCCCCCCTATTCGATTCGTAGCCAGCATACAAGGCAAATATAAAAGGGATCAGATGGCCATCACTGAATAGTTGTCCTTCTTTATCCTTGATAAATAGGATAGGCCATACTCTCATGGAAGAGTCTGCCTTTCCACATTGCTGTGGGTTTGGATGGTTGCTGGCTTCCTTGAAATGAATGGCTAAGCTGTAAGCAGACTGGTTAGCAAGTGGTTACCTTCTTGTGATACTCTCAGAAATGCTCTGCGGTTTTCTTTGGAAAGTGAATAGGATGCTAACATTTGTTAGGGGACTGAGAAGCCAAGCAGGATAGCCAAGAGGGTGTCCCACCAAAAATGCCACCCCAGGAGCCGCTTCAGGCAGTTTCTCTGAATTGTGTGGTATGGGCCATAAGGTAATTTAGCAAATGCCTAACATCAAGCACGTTACCTTTCTTACAGTTCTGTTGTGTTGCAGGTAAAAGTTAAATTTGCATTTCTGTGATGGTGTCTTGACTCATCTGTGTCTCACAGTCCTATCAGAAGAGCTGTCATTTCTCTGTCCTGAGTGGGAGATGTGTGGTCCTTTCTGAAGGTGTACAGTTTGTTGATTTCTGGTATGCTGCATTTTCTTGGATGATCCTTTACTTTAATGCTTTATTTCTTAAGATATTGGAACTTGCTATATTAAAAAAATTATTCTTTTGCTGTACTATAAAATTTGCTAAGCTTTAACAGCTAAAGGAAAGAATAAATGCTAGCCAGTGAACAAAGTTGGCATTTTCTAATCCTTGGATTTAGTCTTGAAAAGCAACTCGTTATATGCCTGGCTGGTTGGTTGCCCAAACTGAGATACTCTTGAAGGGACGGCTTTCAGGACTATGCTGACCATTGTGCAGACTTCAAAGTTAGGTCTGTTTAATATGATTTGAATTGGCCACCCAAAATCACCAGCCGGTGTTGAAAACTAAGCTCAGATTTTTGTGGTGAGAACAATGGTAAATACAAAGCAAGCTATGAGTGATGCCAGACAGCTATCACTGCAAGGAAGGAAGAAAAGAAAATGAATTCATTGCATGAGCCTTCTTGGGCACTTCAAAAAAGAGCTGGAGACGGGCTTGCACTAACGATGGCTGTAAAACATCTGCGTGGTCTGGCTCTTTATCTAATTCTCCTGGCTAAGCTTAAACTGGGTGGTAAAGGTTTGTGGGTTTAGGTGCAGAAGTCCAATCTCAGGCCTTCCCACTGACTGTCCCCCTGGCTGCAGCCTGCAGCTCTGAACTTCATCTGAGTGGTCAGGCAGGGTGCACCAGACCTCCCGTGGCCCCAGACCGTGCTGACAGTCAGCACTGCTGCCTGGCTTGGCGTCATCTCCAGCAGGTCTGCCAGGAGTAGACTCTGTCCCTCTTAATAGTTGAATAGTCCCTCCAATAGTTGAAGTTGCTTCTCTTGTGCTATGTTGGTCTCCTGGCCAAATCCCACAGTGCTTGCTGGGATTCTTATTCAGTCCAGTTTCCTCCCAATTCAGCTGGAGCTCCTTTTGGCAGAATGCTGCAGGATCCGCCTTCCTCTTGTTTAAAGTTAGGAGAGAATTTGCAGAAGGAAACACTTCAAGTGGTTGGGTAAGCGGGGAAAACACTTTCAAAGTCCTCAAAATGTCATACCATGAATTTGCAAGGTCACGTGCAATCTACTGTTTTCTGTAAAGTTAAACATGTTATAACATCATTTGCCAGGCAGGGGCATTACTATGAAGCTGTTCTTCTAAATGTTATTGCAAGTGTCGTATGTGAGTATTGTTCAAGACCTCTTGACTTTGACTCGGCAAACAGGCCATTAAGAAAGCCCATTTTCTGGCAAACAGGAAATCTTGCTGCCACTGAGGTGCTTCCGTCTGCCAAGAGACAGCCTGTGCAAAGACATCCGATCTGGCAAGCAAGAAACCCAAGGCTGAACTCAGACCTGGGTTCCCCAAGTGCTAACATACTGTGCGACTGAAGTCACTGCTGGTCATGTGGTTGCTTCTTGGTTTTTATTCAGGTGGAATCATCATGTGTCTTAACTGGTCAAAGCTTGAGATTCAGCAGGGAAAGCTAGGTAGAGGGATAGATGTTTTTACTGTAAAACCATGGCTTGAATAAAGCTCTCTGCAGCTTGGGGAGGGAGGAACAACCAACCCAAAACCAGAAACCTGATTACCTTCCCTCAATTTTGTATGTAGTTGAAAAGAATAGGTTCTACAGCAGGCTTGGATCCGTCCCCCAGTATTACTATGTTTTTGTATTCAGCTTCATCCTGGTATCCACATTTGGTTTCCAACTTGAATTTCTTATTGAAGCACAACAGAAGTTGAAAAATACAAGTGTTCAAAGCAGACTTACGGCACCAAGGAGTATTTATGGTGGTTTGGTCCGAAGAAAAAAAATCTCTTAGTAAGACTGAGCTGCAGGCTGACAAAATGACTCTATGACTCTGCTGCAGAGCAGTCAGGCAATGATCTAAATAGATCTTTGCATATCCGCTGGGAAGGAAGACATCTTTCCCTCACTAACAGAAGCACTACTTCTTGACCCATGATTTTTCAAAGTGCCACTGATAGGGTTTATAAATAGCTGGCAGAAGGGGAGGGGGAGAAAATGACTTTGACTTCTGCCCACTGAGCCCCTGGAAGTTCCTCCTGCCTGGCACAGCAGACCTGTCTCTGGCTCTGTGGGCTTGGTGTGCTGTCGGGGCACAGACCTGGGGAGCTGCCCGATGCGAAATGTGCCTCTTGATGGATATTTGGATGCTACGCTGGGGCATGCTTAGGGTGTGCGTGAGCCACCTTCCATGCTTTGTTGCAATTTCCTATGTCGAGGCATGGCTGTTTACAAAGAGGATGCACGATGTGTTTTCTCTGGATGCAGCAGTGATCTAGCAACTGAAGCCCTGGCTCCTAGATTTCTCCAGGCAATGTTTGGTCCTTTAAACTATCTCTTCTTGCTTTTTCTCAGAGCCTTGCTGTGACTGTTTTTGTGCAGCTTGGTGCCAGCCAGCTCCACTCCCCCCCGCCTCTCTCTTGCAGATTCACAAGCCTTCCTAAAACACTAGCTGGCAAAAATCCTCCGCCCATGTGTGTCAAACACGTGCCTTTGTTTGGGTGATGACACGTGCGTGTATTTGCTAATGGTGTTTTAGGTGCTTGGTTCTGTAAGCAATGTCACCGTCTCCTCCAAGGATCTGTGGAGAAGAGTGGTGCTTGCGCTTCCCCCTCACCTCCGCTTCAGTACGCTTTAGCCCAACCTGAACTATTTTAGTTCGATGATGGAGAGAAGCAGCAATTGCTTATATGATGTGTCACTCCATAATCTTCAAGAAAGTAATTCATTTCAACGGTGTAATTCTAGGACTCGGGAACCAAAAATATAACCTATTGCTCATCTTTGTATCTCCTAACACAGAATAACCCAAACAATTTATTTATTTACATCACAAAGGTTTAGCCGTAAGCAGTGTTGAATGTCAAGAGCCACTGTTGCTACATATTCAGAGTAATTGCTTGCTTTATATATTTTTTTTATTTATTTATTTCTGTGCCAATATTGGCCAAGAATAAGTCAGGAGATAGGCAAGATGCATAGACAGAGAGGCCCTACTGAAAACTTGGGAGAGCAAAACCGAGTAATTGGCATGTCTTGAGTAGGCTGTGAAAGCTTGAATGTGTTTATTTTGTGGTTATCTAACATCTACAGTATTTTCTCTGCTGAATGCTTTTTCCTTCTGCATGAATGAAATTTTCAGGTGTATGCACACACATCGAGGCTGTGTGTATTAAATGTGTTGGGGCACAATTGGTGTGCCTCAGTGCATTTACTTCACTTACCTTGGTCTAACTTTAGATGAACTCAAAGTGAGGGATATTTAGCTAAGTCAGCCCTGGAGTAACTGAATGCAGGGTTTGATCCTTAGATTTCCTCTGTATGATTCAGAACAAATTGTAAAGCAGAGGGAAATCGAAGAAACCCAAACAGTCAAAAAAGCCCCACAGGAGCTCTGCCTGAGTGCTGACCCCTTTGCACAACCCTGGTACCAGGGGATGCATTTAATTTAGGAAAGCAAAGGGATCCTACAAGAAAGCAAAAGCAAAAAGAGCTGTGATAGAATGGAAAGGACATTGACTAGGAAGACAGGAGAATAAGTGAAAGGAGTAGTAGGGAAGAAGACCCAGGAGGAACAGAGAGGAATAAAAGCTAGACGCTATCTTGGAGCACATCCATATGAAAGTTTATAGGCCGCTTGTGTGTTTGGGTCAACTACAATGTTTTTTCTTACAGAGGTTTCTTTAAAGGCCTTGGCTTTTGAATAGTCCCTGAGATGGAGCGGGGGTCATCTGTCTGAGATATTTCCAGGCTGCCCTGTGCTGTAGAACAGACCTAGGAGAGGACGCAAGGTCCCATGCATGTCTGTCCCAGGAGCAAGCAATATCTCACTGAAGCTAGTTTCCTACCTGATGTGGGACATACAAGTCTGCTGTGGCCTTATCTGGTGTTTTACTCTTCTTTTTCACCTATGCAAAGCTGTTGCCAAAACAAAACTGTTGTTTCCACCTTTGACAGCTCTGTCAGCTGTGCTGGTGAATCTCTTGGACCAAGCAAAGGGGCCTTGAAGGGAGAAAGGTGGCACGGGGTCAACGGTGGGTCTGAAAGCAGCTTTGCTTGGCTGCTGGGATAGGTAGCTTGCATGACCAAGTATCTGTCAAAAATCAAGGAGAAGCTTTGTCCCTAAGGCACAGAAAGCTAATTCTTTGTGATAGTGAAGAAGTCATCAAGTAGCCACATAGTTGGTTCTGTCTCCTGGATTTAGGTGGCTGCCCCCATCTCCACAGCCGTGCTCAGCCTGGGCAGCAGATGTGCACACATGTAGTAATGTGCCTTTTTTTTTTTTCCGGTCAGTGAATTGGGGATGACTTACTGTTAATACTCCATATTTTATATCTTGCAGCTGTGGAAAATATCAGCTTTTTTTTTTGCTCCCCCCCCTTCCAGAGATTGCATTGTGCGGTCAGCAAACAATCTGGCATCTCGTGTTTCTGTAACCCATGAATTTGTTTGTCCTCACCAGAATAGCTTCTGTGGTTTGCTGTCTAAATAATCCATGCAAGCATCTACTTTCTCAGTTCTATCTCATTAGATGGAAGAACTTACTAATTTGAGACTGTTTCCTTGGTGAATCACCTGAGGCTTTCAAAAATGGTGAAGTTAAGCTCTGATTTACCTGTTTTATCGTATGACTAAACGATCTTTCTTTAATGTGACTAGTCAAGAATGTAGCTTCCAGGTGTTTATGGCGCTGATGGTGCTCTGGGCTTCACCCAGGCAGCTGTTTCATGTGTGGTGTTCAGCCTTATCTCTTTATCAAGGGCATTTAATCAGAATGATCTTTTAGCAGCAGAAACATATCCAGCTAATAACGTACTCAGTGATACTGACTTCTGGCTTTTAGGACAGACTATGAAGCCCCAGCTTCTGTAGTTTTATTCTTCAACTCCTCTGCTGATAGAACTTTGATTTAAGGCGTTTGTGTCAAAGGGTATGGATCTATTTTTGTTGTCATATTTCCAAAAGATATTTTTTGTGGCTTATGTTCTCTAAAGGAAAACCAAAATGTTTGCTAATTTAACCTTTCCTTTGCTTGCAGAAAAAATAAAGGTAAGGTTAGTCAGACTGGGAGATGTGCTTGATGTGTGCTTGGCACTTCCTCAAGCTACGAAGGCGGCCAGATATGTTTTGAATAAGTTTGCCTCCCTGTTGCCAAAGCCCACCAGCTCGCGGTGCTGTGGATTGTCACGATGTAGTTGGCCGTAGCTGAAAGTGAATTTGCTGTGAGTAGTTAGTTTTTCAGCTGTGAGGAGGGATGTTGTATGAGATGGAGGTGGAGGGAACCCCCAAAGGGCTTGTGCTGTTGTCTAGGTGTTAAGGCTAGGGTAAATAAAACTCTGAGGTTTTCCCCACATTTGTTTTTCCATCTCGTTGTAGGAGCGAGGTAACGTGGGAGATCCTCCAAGGCCAAATCAAGGCAGACAGCAAACATGCGGATGCAGCATCTTTCTGCCTCTGTCTGCGGGGGGGCAGATGTAGTATTTTTTGTGTGTTTTGTTGGACCTGTATCCACCCAAAATTCAGTGTCACGCAGAAATACCAAGCACCATCTTTCCCGCCCCCTCACCCTGATAAACAAGCAGCTGTCGCTTGGGTAACTACGGGTGAGCTGCGGGGTCTGGGTGCTGCCGTGAAGGGTTTCCTTTGTTGCAGAGCTCTGAGGAAATGAGGAAGCTGGGAGGAGGATTTTGTGATGCCTTTTGGTTGCTCAGCCTGGCACAAGCTGTTAAATCTTTGTCTGGTGCAGATGACCTGGAAGTCTGCAGCACTTAGGCTAAATAAGAAATCTCAATAAATAAATAAGTGGCTATAAATTTGAGACAGAAAAAGGCGGATGCTTTTATTGCGGCTATTTAGTGAATCCGTTAAAACAATAAAAGGAACCAGACTCTTTAGGCGTAGAACAGAGTGATATCCCAGCCCATCCCATCCTTTTGTTCTCATGCGGTGCTCTGTGCCAGCAATGAGAAGCAAAGCCCTTGGACAGGAGCTAGCACATGCTGTGTTGTAGGTTGTGGTACTGAGTCTCCTTAGTTTTATTATGCACCTTCATGATCAGCTTAAGTTGACTTGGAGCAGGTGTACCAGTTGCATTAAAAAAAAGTTTTACCTTCTTGGATTTTGTGGAGTCGCTCGGTTTTAGAAGTCACAAGGGGATCATCTTTCATGTATGTTTTAAAGGAATAAAAAGAAATGTGCCAAGAGTGGGACCAAAATTATTTCGTTTTTCATAGTATGTTTTTATTCTGATCTCAAGTCATATATCCAAAGCCAGGAAAAGCCAAAAATGACACTTAAAAGTTGTAAACACCAGCCTGAAGACTTTCTGGGAAAATAAAGAAGATAAATGTCCAGCATTAAGTGTGCTAAGTGTTTGGATATGGTTAATGATATTGTCTTCTCTCCTTTGTTACCCGTTTCCTTGCAATAACTTTATCTGTCATCGTACAAGGGAATAAAGAAAGCTATTGTCAGTGGGGTTGGAAAAACATCTCTTTCTCTGACCTGGGTGGTTGTGCCTAAAACCATGGTGTATCAGTTGAGACTGGCATCTTTTTGTTTTGGGGTTTTTTTTGAGGTTGTTTATGCAAGGTTAAAGCAATAAATCCTGGGTGTAACTGCTAACAACCCCCTCTCCTCTGTTTTTCCATTAGGTGGCAGTGAAAGTAATTGACAAGAAAAGAGCCAAAAAGGACACCTATGTCACCAAGAATCTGCGACGGGAAGGGCAGATCCAGCAAATGATCCGCCACCCGAATATTGCTCAGTTGCTGGATATACTGGAAACTGAAAACAGCTACTACCTTGTCATGGAACTGTGCCCTGGTGGCAACTTGATGCACAAGATCTACGAGAAAAAAAGACTTGAGGAGCATGAGGCACGCAAATATATCCGTCAGCTTATCCTGGCAGTTGAACATCTTCACCGGGCAGGAGTAGTTCACAGGTAATCTTAAAAACCCTTTCTGGTTAAAATTTATCTCAAAGCCTTTAAGTGGTATTTTGGCATTTATGTGTATAGTAAGGAGACTTCCTTATAAAAACATATTCCTGACAGCTTTTTTGGCTAATCTTCATTGTATTGTTTAGATGCTCATATTTTAGAGAATAGAAAGTATCTGCAGAAAGCACTTAAGTAAGTGTGTAACTTCAGGCGAGCACTTGGGAGCCATGCTGACTCCATGTCCTTAAAGATAAGCCTGTGCTTTGCAAAAGTAGGGTTCTCTTCCCCTGCCAATAGCGCTATTTTGGCTCTTCAAAGCTCTGTACCACCATTAACTAATGAATCATTTCACTGTTTCTTTGAAGAGGTGGTTGCGTCTGTGTTTTACTGGTATAAAAACAGTGATACAGGGAGATGAACCCATTTGCCCAAAGCCTTGCGGTGATGCAGCTGGGACGAAGCCTGAATGGGACCATGGAAAGTCCCTTGCTTCTGCCTCTCTGTTCTTCCCTTCTGTTACGTTGCCTCGGCAGGACCTCACAAGTTTGAAGACTGAAGTACAAAGCAGAGTATGCAACTGTTCAGTTCATCTCACAGTGTCTTCTCACAGTGTATTTATAGAGTATTGTCTAAGGAGGAGGCTCCGCTTTCTAAATTTGGGGCAACTGGTGTTAAGTTTGGACTCCCACGTACTTCCCATATGATGCTGAGCAAGTTGTGTAGGCCCCATCCGCTTAGGTTATGTAGGCACGTCATAGGAGCTAGACACCTGAATGCTTTTCAGGATCTGGGTCTTCATTTCCTTGGCTGCACCGACTCTGTAGAAGATGGAGAGCTGTTGTATACACCCATCCAGGGGCTGCTGTGCTGGCAGCTGGCAAACTGCCTGAAGGCAGCCCACAGCCAGTTCCTCCAGCTGTGCCCAGCTGCCTGCTGAGCTCCCTGCCACTGTGCAACGCTGTTGGGTGCATCTGGCTTGGTGGAACTCCATGCACTCTGCAAACTGCTTTTTTTGTCTTAAATCTCTCTGTGTTCCCTGTGATCCATTAGGGATAGATGCTACATGCACATATAGCCGCAGGTGTACTGAGGTCTTATCTCAAGGTAAATTTCTGATACCCCTGTAATATAACTATTTGAGCAGCCACCAGGTCTATTCTGCAGATTCTCTATCAGCAGCCAAACTGCTGGCCTCTTGAAATTATTAACCCCACAGTTTGGGACATGGAAAAGGAAGAACTCCACTTAGTGCTTTACTGGGTCAGTTGATATCCAGTATGTACAGAGAGAGAAGGAAGGAAGAAGGTCAGAGTTTCTGAGATGGCCAGAGGAAAACCCAGCAGGAACAGATGAACATGTTTAGCTTTTAACAGCTGTATTGAATTCAGCAGCAGCAGTTCCTCTCCCTCAAAAATGTACCTTCTTCATATTGGCTGAAGTGCTTATGGGGAGTTGGTAGGCTTGGCTTTGATTCCCTTCTTTTTCAGAAAGGATTCGAACCCACATTTTGTACAAAAACAACTTGTTCACTAGGTGTAAGCTAGAATCAACAGTGGTGGGAAGAATGCAAGGCTTTGGGGTTCAGAAAGAACGTGAGCCAAAGGAGCCTGAGTTCCTGTAGGGATCTGCATGCTCACAGCAGTTTTGGCCCTCACCCCTTCTTTCTCTCTGCTGTCTCTGTGAACATAAGGGCAGCTCACAGAGACTGAAGCATGAGGGACCTTCGTGTGCAGGGGGAGGAAGCAGCCCTGGAAATACTGACATGCTCTGCTGCATCTGACAGCTGAGATCTGTCCATACAGGCCCGTGGTGTTGGATTAATCCTTACCCCAAAGGCAGTGTACTCCATCCACGCTATTTCTCAAATCACAGTGCAGCACAGAGCTTGTTCTTGGGAGTCTTCCGTCCGGGTAATGAGCAGGTCCAATTCTGTTTAAACTGATAAAATTTGACAGAATCACAGGCAGTATATCTGCAAGTATTTTCTCTAGTTTAACCATTTGATGTCTTGATTTATTCTGCAAACAATGTACGTAGAGTGGTGTACAGATGGAGGAAAAACACTGATGGCGTGATCCAGATTTATTCTCCTGGTTCTCTGCAAGCAAGAGAGGGAGAAAGGGTAATAGTTACCCCAGGAGTTGTCCTTCAGCGTCTTGGGCTTTTGACCATGGCAACTCTAAAAACAGACTACTCAATCAGCAACTGAAGAGGGGGGAAAAAATAGTGCAGAAGTCTGATTCATTCTCACCCTGGATGAAATGGCAATGTTCTGTTGTTGTTATTGTTGTTATTTTTAAAGCAGGTAAAAATAACAGCACTTTCGTCTATGTGGTGATCTGTGGGTGTTCACAGTCACTGTGTGTGAAACAAAACACGGCATCCTAGGCCAGAGTGGTCTACTGTTTGTCTCTCTCCAAATGCTTTAATCTTTTGCATTGAATGGGGCAGGACATTGAAAAGTCACTTGACATGCTTTTGTTAAGAGGCACCAATGTGTGAACAGCCTAAAATTAAAAAAACTTCAAGAAACCTCCTTTCATTTAGAGAGGTGAAAAAAGCCAAAATTCAGATTTGACTGTATAGATGTAGTTTAAATTATAAATATTTAATCTGCTGTGATGGATGAAGACTGCAAGTTCCTGAATACAGGAGCTACATCTTTGGTGAGGGCTGTCCAGGGTTCAGAACTACTTGGCTGCTCACTGAAAAAAAAA
>NW_010307830.1:3506-3994 GCF_000700745.2 Antrostomus carolinensis | reverse complement strand
GAAGAGCTGGTTGGTTGCTAAAAATATACTTGCAACAAGCTCATCTGTGAATCAGGTGGGAATATTTATCTTTCCTTCTGACAGAGGGAAACAAACCCAAATGGCAGTATCTGGTGAAGCTTTCTCTTTTCAGAGGGTGTTTACATAGGCCTTCATGCTGTCAAAAACAGGATGAACAATAAGCCCCTTGGGACAGTAACGACAACAGAGAAAATGAAGTTAAAGCCTTGGTGCTTGCCACTCCATCCCACAGGAAATTCTCAACAACCCTTTTAAAGTAATTTTAGCAAAATTCAGTCCAATTCAGTGCAATTACTGTCAGGATGACAAGGAAAAGAATTTAATAATGTATTGGTAGCAAAGATAGCTTTCTGTATTCCTCCATTTGCTGTCTTTGTGGCAGCATATTCATACCTTCCACTGCCATTTTGTAATTAAAAGCAGATCAGGAGTTTGAAAGACACAAAAAACCCCTGAGGTTTTGGGCA
>NW_010307830.1:0-3483 GCF_000700745.2 Antrostomus carolinensis | reverse complement strand
TCCCTAGCAGAGTAAGGTGGTGCCGTATGATCCAGTTGCTCAGTGTGCTATGGGATTCCTGCCTTGGTACCCGCTACTTTGACATGTTGGCTTTGATAACTTCCATCCTATTCATTTTAAGTGCCAGAAGTCTGGCTGCTGATGCAATATTTATGACAGATCCCGCACTACAGAACAAAGTCTCCTTTTGAAGTGCAAAGCTGGTTTGTCTTTCTATTTTCTGTCAGATTTCAAAATTACCTTTGGGCATTGTCTTTTGGAGTACTCTCCTGTAAACAAACTAAACATTGTTTTAGTGAAGACAATAGACTGAATTCCTCTTTTACAGGGGCAAACACATTGAATTCAGTGGTGTTGTGACTGATAGAAAAATCAGGCTCAATAAATAATATTTTGATAACAAAGCCTTTGAAATGTATATTGACATGATGATGAACCCAAATCTCCGCAACCTTTCCAGCTTACCTCTGGCTCTTGCATGGGGCTAGAAAGTGGGCTTGTGGGTTGGTAGTTAAGGAGTGATTTTTTGGACTGCTGTTTTGATTAAAAATAAGATGCAGGAGACAGCAGCCAATCACTGTTGCTTTGCAGCTGCTTGCTGGTAAAACCTTCCTTCTCATCCCTCCTCCTCCAGACAAGGAATAAAGTGTGAAATGCAAAAACTTCAATTTTGCTGTCTGATACCTGCAATGGCACTGAATAAGCTTCTTTTCAAAAGCATACTGAGCTGACAGCTGAAGCCTGGAGTAGTTTGCTCAGTGAAGCAAGTTCATGTTGCTTGGTGGAGTTGCTGGCTGGAATTGAGGTTTCCAGAGTGGTCTGTGGAGCTCTAAGCAAAGCCAGAGGAAAATCAGTCCCATCAACAGAAGAACTAACTCCCAAACAAACCATTCCATGCGTGAAGCAGGCATGCTTTCAAATACAGGGAATTATGGCTGTATGCTGCTAGCTTCACATGCTGACAAGGCATAAATATGTGCTGATTCTCCACATTATGGTAATGCAACTTGATCTTTCTTGAGTGTCTTCATTATTCATAGATTTGACTAACATACCATAGCTAGACATTTTCAACATCATGGAGTTAAGCCTTCAGAAAAAAGGTAAAAGTATTTGTTCCTTTGATATTTAATCACTGAGGGTACACTCTGATATTTTTAATTTTTTCAGCAATGAATTCCAAAAACTTGCTTAAGGGGAAAAAAACCCCCATAATCCTTTAGTACTATTTTTTGAGGTGCCAAGACAGTAAGGACCAAGATGAGATTTACCTCAAGGAGGGAAACTGATGGTCTCCATCAACTACATTTCTTTTCCCCACCTCAACCCCAAGCAGCATGGCACGTGCTGATGGGTGCATAAGGGAGTGCGTGCCCAACCCTTCTACTTGCGAAGCAGCTGTGTCCAGCTCCAGCAACCTGTCAAGAAGTGGAAGCCACAGGCATAGTTCTGAGGACTGTTGAGTCTGCAGGGATTGGCGTGCGTACCTCATGTTCAGTGCTTTGAGTCCTCACATTGACTTCAACAAGGCTTTTGAGTGCTGTGTGTGTCGTAGCTGGTAACTCTCATTCTCTCTTGCAGTTTGCAGCTATTAAAAACATGCAAAAATCTCCTCTGACTAGAATAAATAAGGTGGTATGTTTGCTTTTATTTGTTAAACCGTTTATAACATTTAGCGCATGAAATTCAGGGTTCCCTAACACTTTAGGGTGCAATGGTGCATTTCCATTACAATGAATTCATGTAAACATCCAAACAAAGCAGCAGTTCAGATGAGCCTCTCTTTGTAAAAAATAATTTAAGTTTGAATTGGACAGAGCTGACACAGAAATCGGTCCTGTCCCTCTGTAGGGTGAGCAGATACATAATTGGGTTGTACCACTGCACTTTTTGTTACAAAGAGGGTAATTCAGTGCATTGTTAATGTCTCTTAAAGTACCCACTGACTAACCCTTCTGTGCTGATGGACATGGATCTTGTCCAGACACGCAGGCTCTATTTGCACTTTTGCTGTCCTGGCTGTGGATACCTGCCATCTCCATGCCCTGCTGTCAGCCTGCTGCAGGGGATCAGGCTCTTGGGGGTCCTGCCTGGTGCCCACCCAAGGGTCTGCGTCTGTGTAGCAGCAGTTCTCCAACTAGGGCTTAGTCTGGGGATTTCTGGTTTGGTTTCCTATGGCTTTTGTTTGCAATTATAAGACTGGTTCACGTGGAATCTTGTTGTTAGTTGTATCAAGGAGTAAAAGCCTGTTGTCCTAGCTCCTGGTGTCACATTGAAAAAAAGTGCTTTCATATTGACATGAGTTGACAAAAATGTGGTGCATATGGCTATTAGATCACTTATGACTTACCAGCAAATCTACTGAGAATAGACATATGGGTAAACATCTTTAATTAACCAGGTCTGATTGCAGTCTATACTGAGGCTATATTTAATTTTTATTTTTTTCCTCTGATAGCTTTAACATGTCCTGTAATATTAACCTTTAGTTTTATTTTTGTAACCTTGAATCTGTTTAACTACCTTTTCTTGTGTTTATTTTTATCCCTCCTGTCACTCATTTATTATTCTAATTGCCTGCATGTCTTTTCTCCTCAGCTTACAGCTTTCATCTTTCCATTCCCTTGCCTTTATTTTTAAAGTCTTACCTCTTCTTAGCTAATGTTTAATATACTCAGAGCTTCCAAATGGTCTTTATCCTTGCTTTGAGACATCATACTGAGCATTGCAGTGTATGACCTGAAGTTCCATGTGCTTCTGTTGATTTCAGTTTAGTTTTGGTTTATGGAGTTTTTTAAGGTTTTTTTTTGTCTTTCCCATACTGTTTTTTGGCAGTCTCTCCTGTTAAATTCCTGTCCCTGATATCTTTCTAGAGGCTAATAGCACTGTCTGTGAAAACCTCCACCTGCAAGCAATAAAGACGTGAGACGTGAAGAAATAAGCCCCTTTTTGGCAGTAGGAGAAGCAGAAGTGGGTTGATCTGGATTCATCTGCCCGGGCACATCCTCTTGGCATCAAGCCATTCCTCAGCAGCTGTGATTGCCCTATGAGGGAAGCTCCTTTTGGAGGACACAGGGTGGTGGGTCTGCAGCACTGTCATGACACGTGGAGTCTCCTGCAGATGAGGAGGGGGATGCTGTAGGTGCCAGCCAGGCTTATGGGGTGCATGGCCTGGAGCCAGTGCTTGCCCTTGGAGCAGGAGCAGGGCTGGAGAGTGGGCTCTTTGTAGGCTGGGTCTTGGTCAAAACACAGCCAAGTGTGGTTACATCTCTGCTGTGATATTTGAAATTAGCTGTCACTTTTAACATGGCTGGTTTCCTGTTGTAGTTTATTAACTTCGCTGGCAACCAAACCCCCCCCAGCCGCTCACTCACTCCCCCCAGCTAGGAATAGGGCAGAGAACTGGAGTGATAGAGAGAGCACGAGTAAAAACAATTTAATAATTAGAATAAAATAAAACTTAAAATAATTATTATAATTATA
>NW_010307829.1:125166-142638 GCF_000700745.2 Antrostomus carolinensis | reverse complement strand
ATCTGAAACATAGCCTCAAACAAGCTTCTATGAAGAAATTTAACTTTATCCCAGCCAAAACCAGTACATCATGCTTTTTAATTTGTCTGATTTTGTCTTTGCAGAATAGCGTGTAGATGTACATTGAGATCCCAGTTAAGTTGCATTCATTGTAATCAAGGTTCTCAGAGGTTTTGAAAGCAAACTAGTTCATATCTTTTGGTAGAAATTTGTCTTTTATCTTGCAGTAGAAAATAGTGCAAGATTGGCTTGGGAACTGGTGGTTTAGGGCCAGTATTGGATTTGCAACTACTTTGGCTTGGGTACGAGACCATTCTGCAGTAGCTAGCTTTGCATTTGGTAATTGTGTTTAACTTTCAATACCTGCCCAATATTTACATCAAGCCAACATGGCACTCGGTTGGAGAAAGCTGCGTGCAGAGGCCATATGACCATAACTGCACACATCTAGAGCCACCCATCTTTGTGTACACCACAGGCTGTTTCTTGAAAAGGCTCAGGTTGATTCTGTGTGTTGACTTGCACCTGGTATGCATGGGAGGGACACACAGAAAAGGGCTGTTGGATGTGAATTGTTAACTGACATCAGACAGCCTATGCAGCTTACCTTCTGCAGCTTTTTTTTCCTAGAAAGTACTTGGAAACAGGATGGGTGAAGTGTTTAGCCATCAGCAGCCTCTTCCTGTGGGCCATCTTCACAGCTGATCTTGACTAGCAGGGATGGTGCCAAGAGAGGGGACCTTCAGGAAACTGATGAGAGCAGGCTGCTGTCCAAACAGCTCGTACCTTGCTTCCAGATTGCTTTTGAGAAAGAAATGCTACTAAACATTTTGAATTGATACTTAATGTATCAAAAAAAAAAAAAGCCTCTGAAAGCAATAAGATGCATAGTTTAATTCCATAATTAAATTCAGTCTGGTTTTAGTCTTATCTAGACTAGAAGGCTATAATTTCTTTACAAGTTTTTTAAATTACTTAAGCCTAGTCTGTCAAGGTTACAGATAAAGGTTTACAGCACAAATCTGATTGATTTTAATGTTTTCTCTAGGGTGATCTTCACAGAAACTACTAAAGACTTCAAAGAATTCATTTTAGGCAGAACAAGTGACTGAAAGTAAAATGGATCCTTGTTCAGTTGGAGTTCAGCTTCAAGCTTCCAATGAATGCCACAAGACCTATTATACCCGTCACACTGGCTTCAAATCTAAGCAAGATATATCTTCATCTGATCTACTGTTACTTCAGCTTAGGACTGGAATAACCTTTTCAGAAAACAATACAATCTGCTTCCACCATGCGAAAATTTACATTGAAAGATTTGAAGACTTACAGAAATCATGCTGTGATCCCTTTAACATACACAGAAAACTGTCAAAGAAAAACTTACGTGCAATTGACTTGGATGATGCAACTTTTTTAAGTGCCAAGTTTGGAAGACAGTTTGTACCTGGTTGGAAGCTTTGTCCCAAATGTATGCAGATAATAAATGGAAGCGTGGACGTTGAATCTGAAGATCGACAGAGGAGGAAACTTGATCCGGACGTACGTATATGGATCGGTTTTCCCATCTCCCCTAAGTTCTGCAAGCTATTGGAATTGGGCTTCATTCAAGTCCTGCATAAAGAAAATACATTTTTTACTAGAAATATGAAAGGGTTTAGTCTTTTAGATGTGTGGAAGTTTACTGTATTTAAACCTTTATTTGGAGAACCTTAAAAAAATCCTTTTCCCTAATTAAATATTACAGCCTTTCATATTCAAATAATTGCGTGCACTAGGGTGACTTAAAACTTTTAAGTTTACATAAGAAGCAGGCTGCTGCTGGCATTGTAGGCTGTTACTCAAGACTTAAAAAAAAACAAGCTCATGTGCTTAAAACTGAACGCTGCAAAGGTTGCTTCTAAGGATGTTGAGATAAACTTCTGGTTTAGTCTCTTCAGTGTAAAAAAAAAAATCCACTTTCTCTAGCAGTTCATTACCAAGTGAACCTACATGGAGGTGAATTAAGTGCACTCCTGCTGCGGTGTCTGAGCTGCAAAGGACATGGCATTTGTTCAGGGCCAGTAATGAACTGGTGTGGGAGGATAACACTTTTAAGTGCTGAGTTTAGAATACAGCTTGTGCATTGTTGGATGCATTGCTTAGGATGCGTGCAGGTAATCAGTAGAAGTATGGGCAACCACACTGGCAAGAGCCCATCCCTACATGCCCTGTAGCAAAGCAGAATTGCCTTCTAGAAGCTGTTGTCTCTTTCAGCCCAGGGGCTGTTGCCCACCTGTATTTTTCAATTGCATGTCAGTATGATTAGGAGACTGATAAGGGGAGAAATTTGAAAGCATTGATTAAAACTGCTACTATAAAGTTTGTATTTTTGATTATTGAGACTGGTACATTTCTCCAGTATAAAAAAAAATTAAGTTGTTTCTCCTGGGAAATCTAGTGCTTAGAGTTGAGGTCAGCAATTTACTGAAGTTATTACAATATCCTGGCTCAACTGGACATTTTAAACAGTTTAGGTTTCTATTTGTAACTAAATGGGATTTTCTGTCTTTGTTCAGGGGCGTACAGCTAAGGCTTTAAAGTCTCTACAGTTTGCTAATCCAGGACGACAGACTGAATTTACTCCCGAGACTAGTAAGAGAGAAAAGAGAAGGCTGCAAACAAAAAATGCAACATTTAATTCAGACAGGTGAGCTCTTTCCTGTACTTACATTACCTTTAACTTTCACTTCGAAATAAAACAGCCTTGATGGTCACTGTCCCTGTAACACTGTAATATTTTCTATATAGATGTTTTGCATGTTTATGGATTGCTTTTTTGGTTTTGAGGATGTTAAAACTCACTCTCATTACAGAGATAAACCAGAAGATGAAATGTTAGCATACAGTCTGTATTTCAAGCATTTAGAATACAAACAAGTATTTAGTAAGGCATGACAATACCTTACAGATGACAGATGAAGCTATTAATTTGTGCATAAACTAAAATTCTGATAGTAGGCTAAATTGGAATACAGTAGGATCAAGTAGACTATACTTAAAATATTGGAGTTGTCATCTTTCAATAAACTCAGTAGTTGCACTTTGTAAACAAAAATGTGCAAGTTAGGACCTTACCTTCCTTTTAAAAAAGGAATTTAGTATCCAAGTTAGGCAATACTAGATAAGAATTACAACCTTCTAATGTGACTGATTTTAAAAAAATCACACT
Source organism: Antrostomus carolinensis (assembly GCF_000700745.2). Taxonomy (NCBI): domain Eukaryota; kingdom Metazoa; phylum Chordata; class Aves; order Caprimulgiformes; family Caprimulgidae; genus Antrostomus; species Antrostomus carolinensis. The sequence goes on along the minus strand of NW_010307829.1, from coordinate 139,427 downwards.
TTATACAGAGGAAAGGTATATGCAGCTGAATTTTGTCTATCATTTTCCACTGAAGTTTGGACCAATTCAGTCTTGTCCTAATAAGAGAGAGAGAGAAGTCCCAGCTTTAACTAGTCATACAATATTTGCCAAAACATGTAAGAAAGATCAAATTAATGCCTTTCCCCTGCTCTCCTCCCAAGTTTAACCTTATAAGACAGGAACAGACATTAGATGTGCTACTCACAAACCACACATCCTTTTTCCCCTCTATTTATTCCTTCTGCTCAGTTTGGGCACAAGTTGCAACAAGGGAAATTTTGATGCAATATTAGGAAAACTTTTTCTATGTATGCAATAAAACACTGGATCAAAAGTGCTGTGGCATCTCTGACATCAGACCTATTTGGAACTCAACTAGATGCAGCCCTAAGCCACCTAATTTGAGTTGACTTGGCTTTGAACAGAGGGTCAGACAAGGGGACTTCCAGAGGTGACTTATAAGAGAGAGTTTTTTCTGATTCTGCAGTTTAATAGAAATATCACAGAGGTAGATAATGATTAAAGCATAAAAAATACTTTTAAATTAGGATGTGCACTCTCTAAATGATTCTACATGACCTCCTTTGAATTACAGCTACATGTTAACAAAGAAAATTAAAATAAGGGAGCATTTCACATCATCTGAAAGGTAACCTGATGTTTATGTCATAGAACTAAGAGTATTCACAAGCAGTTGAATAAATGTGCTATTGAAGAAATTCTTGAAGTTATTTCAAAAGCACTGTAGTGGAGATACAATTAGGACTGAGAAATGTTGTCAAATATGTATACATCTTTTAAATGAAAGGTGTTAAAATGAGCACCAGAAATAAACTTCTGTCCACAACAATTAGCAGCTTATCATCAAAATAGGTGGATTTTTTTAACATGGAAATAACTGTTGTTTTTGTCTATACAGGCAAGTTATACCAGCCAAGAGTAAAGTCTATGATAGCCAGGGCCTCCTACTTTACAGTGGGATGGACCTCTGTGATTGCCTTGATGAAGATTGCCTGGGATGTTTCTATGCTTGCCCCAAGTGTGGCTCCAACAAGTGTGGAGCTGAGTGTCGCTGTGACCGCAAGTGGTTATATGAGCAAATTGAGATAGAAGGTGGAGAAATAATTAAAAATAAGCATGTTGGTTAGTGTATATGCACACTGTTTATCCTGAGTATATATTCCAGGCTTTCATTAAACACAGCACATTCATTCTTTAGTAGTTTAATGAAAGCCATCAGAATTTGTCATGATCCACATGATTAATGCACTCACTTTCACATTCATTTTCATTATGATTATGGCAATATTCTTAATTGTACTACTGTCTTTTCACGCTTCATTCTACGTTGTACTCAGTCTTGTTAGTCAACCAAGTAAGTTCTCATTGAACAGTCTTTCACTGTATTAAGGTCCTAAATTTTTGTATGACACAACCTCTCCATAGCCACTCACCATTGTTTCATATACTGTTTTGTAGAGTGTACCATCTCCTTGTATCCCTCATTTTTCCTCTGTAGTTCAGGATTTCATGGTTTTGCATCTGTTTTGTCTGAAACACTCTAAAAATTCTCAGTGAATTTATATGAAGTATTACTAAAGCTCTCTCCAGTATTAATAGTGAATGCTCTATGTTCTATAGATTATCCCAGCTACATCTGATAAAGTCAATCCTATTCACTTAAATGGATTAAAAAGCATTTAGGAGTTTAGATCCTATCCAGGTTACTGGGGTTTGAGATCAAATTATCCTTAAGAATTCAAGCCTCTCTGTTAAAGTGTTATTAAACTGTTAAAGCATTGAAAAATATATTAAAGTATTTAATTATGGTACTGTTTTGTTGGCTTCTGTATAACAAAATTGAAATAATTTTGCTGTATTTGTTACCAGTCTGAAATTGGACTGGTACTTCAACAGCCCTCTTACTTCTGCTTGTTTTTAAGGTAAATGTTTACATGCAGCTGAAATGAATTTGAGTGGCTGTTCCCAAACTAAGATTATCCAGACTGCTACAAAAAACCCCAAAAAAACACCAGTTGAATTTAAACTGTGTTTGATTGATGCAGTATCTGTCCTCAGAACATTAAAACATTACAATACAACATGTAAAAGATTCTATAATTGAAATCTTAGTAACATTAAGTGTTATTCCTTGTTATTTTTGTTGTTTTGGATAAATTTCCTATTTCTGTGATAGACTTGGAAGATCTGCATGTTTATTGGGTCACATTTATTGAAGAATACTGTTAAACTATTGATTTCTGAACACTTATTTGATAAAGTTGTATAATCTTGCTATTTGTTTAGCGTATTTTCTTTTCTTATACATGAAGGTAGCATCGCTAAAATACAAAGTTCTGCCTGGAGTGGTGCTGACATCTGCTGGTCCTAGTGAAATGTAAGCATCAACTTACAGTACATTTTTATTAGGTCTACTGCAAAAATAAACAGACTTTCTTATTTTTGTTCAGAGCATTGGCTGCTCTTGCAATGAATGTCTCTCACATTCACCTTGGATTCCAGCCACATTTATCACAAGAACCATCATGTGAGTTTATTTAGGGAGAGTACCACACTCTTTATGCTCTTTTCCAGACAGCAACACCACAAGTGAGTAATAGCCATGGCTTCCCTTACATGCAAATGGCATTTAACACATTTTACTTTGTTGACTGCAGAGCATGCTTATCCTGACACAGCAGTTCAACTCTTGTGCTTGATCCAAGTTTGGAACTGTTTCATCTCTTAAGCAACCTTTTGAATTAGGTGAAAAGATAAATATATACCTCCATGAAAGTGAGAGGGGGGAAAAGCTGGTCCAATATTGTAGTTTTTATGGGGGTTTGGGGGGGGTTTTTTGTTTGTTGTTGTTTTTTTTTTTAAATTGGACCAGAGTCATCAGTACCCATTGTTAGTAAATTTAACAGGCTTCCAACTGTTTGATTAATATAGCTTACCACTTGAGTCCACTGTTAGACTTTGGATTCAGTAACTGTTAAAGCATTTCACTGAAGTGAAACATGAGTCTACCAGTAGCTTAAATAGCCCAGAGCATCTTGTTATTAGAACTGTATTTCTGTTACTCCATGAAGTCTCTGCAAAGTTAGTACATTCAGTCTCTCATTTGACAGATTCACTGGCAATGAATACTTTCCCAAATAAATCACCCAAGTTGTTTCCTAACAAAGTACATAGGACTGCTGTTTGACTAAAAACCTGCACTAAGTACTGGGTACTTTTGATTGCTGTAGAAGCTATGAGAGACTTAGAGTTTTTTCCAGTAAAGCAGGGCTTTTTGTTGTTAGTTGTTCACCTGTCCTGCTCACATATTTAGGGCTTTTCAGTTTAGCTGCATTTCCCTAGCGCATCTAGGTTGTAGTGTGTTACCAAGTTCAGTAATGCATTTTTATACACCTCCATGTCCTGCTGTGTCCCTCATCCATTTTTCTGTTAAAAAGACATTGGTGCAAGTCAAACATTACCATCTTGCTAGATCTAAAATGCTAATAGCTAGGAATTTCTCTGTTTTTTTTCTGTACGTTTTTATAAACAGTACACAAACTTACCCCATCAGCATAACACACAAGGTATTTTATCATCATCTAGAAGTAATTGCATATTGTTCCCAATAGCATATGCAGTTCCCTGCCTTTCAGAATTACTCTACATCTAAGCCTGTTAAACACTGTATTCTTTTAATATAGCCAAGGAAAACAACTACTTTCCATAAAAGCCAGAGTTCATAAACCAGGTATAATAACCTCTTTAAACTCTGCATGCATTAAAGAGAAAAGCCAACTGCAGATATACTCCAGTTACCATTTTAAAAAGCTTTCCTTTTGATATTAATTGCAAAAATGAGTGCCTAGACAAAGTTTACATATTCAAAAGACAGAAATCAATGACAGTAAAATAATTTGTTCTAAGGATAATACATATCCCATGGATTAATTTGAGTTTATTGAACAGAAGCTCCAGATTTGTGATCTCTAAGTACAATGTGTTAAGTACTGTTTTGATTTCTTTCTCACACAGAGAAACATTCACATCAAATTTAGAACATGGTCAATTTATCATCTGTTCAAGTCAGTGACCTTGTGAGAGTTACCACAGAACTTTGGGGTCATATCTGAGTCAGGATGTGCCATTTTTTTCTCCCCCCTTAGTGGCATTGAAAGTTTCAAACTGATAAAGCTGAATATTCTTTAGCCTTTTTGAAAAGGCGTTTCCTATACTAGCCAGAGCGGACCAACGGACAACTGCACAAGAGCTCACTCTGAAGTGCCATAGTGACATAGGCACACAGAGGTGAGGTATTCAGGTGAACATCTGTCATGTGCTGTGTGAGAGAAACAGCTACAACTTGCTGAAATCAGTATTAAAGCCTTCAGGTTCTTCTAGTCTAATGAAAAAGCATGAACATACATTTTCTAGTTTCAGTTACTTTGTTTTCCTCTAAAATTAGAGTCACATTTTTGTTCATATTTGTATCCTAATAAATGCAGAGTTTCATAATTTTTCAACTGATTTCTCAGTGGAATATAGGATGTACAGACATGTAGCTTGTCCCTTGTGATCCAGATAATTTTCCCCAATAATTCTTCAGTAAACATTTTTAAAGTTTTATTCACCATATACTAACTTCTCATGAGTCAATATCATACTAATGACAACTTCATTTAAACAGGCTAAGCAGTTCTTTCCAACTTTAAGTTACACATGCTTTTAAATCCTACTAATAGTAGAGGAATGGTTTATTAAAAGGATATTTGCATTTACATATCCTTAATTACAAGTTGCATCTAATATTTACCAATGCTGAAGCCGTAACTGAAACTGTTCTTGTATTCATTCACTGCAATTACATTTCAAATTAATAGCTCTCCTCCAAGCACATACTAAAAAATCTTGTAGTAAGGTGTAAAGGCTTGTGATTAAACTGCCCAGTTCACTCTTTGTAGGTGTTGTAACTCGTGATCCTGCTCTGAAATAGGGGTTTTACATTTTAAAAGTTCCTCGTACCCAGCAGAGGGCATCAGCTTACTGCAAACCTGACCATGGACTTCTCCTGGTGCACCTCTTAGAGATGCATCCCCAGGCATCTGAGCAGAGGGGAATTCATTATCCAACAGAGTCAGGAATTGAGCCCAAGACAAGAGATGCATTACCCACATCTGTGAGGCTGAAATACACCAGATTCCAGTACAAGATTAGTACTTAAAACTAAGAGAAATTTATTTTCTTCTTGGTCTTTGTAAAAGCTTTTCTCCCAGCCCCCAAAATACCTTGCTGGTTGTTGATTCTTTAAGTAGAGATCAACACAATTCTTCACAGCTTCATTTACAATCTACAGTGTTCACTATGAAACCTTGGTTTAGAGCTTCTACCTGAGCATTCCCTCAGCAATTCAGTATTAGGCAGCTGAGAAACCCACTCACAGCAGGGTCCTGCACTCATTAGCAAAACAGGAGACTTTCTGACATCCACACTGGTGCTGCTGCCAGCGTGCAATACAACCACGTGTCCTCTTTCCCAGACAAACAGGTAAAATACTCTGACAGTATTTTATCAGAGTAGCTACAATAGTAACCAGAAGCAGCTCAGCATAAGCTGTGGAAGGCCAGGGTGGGCAAAAGCAAGAGGAGCAGCTGGGGATGGGAAAAGTTTTCTCAGATCTCCTACTATTATTAAGTGCTGAGAAAATTGCCTTAATTCTTCTCCCCTCAGCTTCCTTTGGCAGCCCTTCATATGTACACACCAGCAAATTAAATCTGTACAGCACACTAAATGCCTTGCCCTTCTAGGCACTATTTAGGGCAATATTATCACCTTGAGTGCAATAAACTGAGTTCTCCATCTCACCCACAGGTGACAGCACTACCTGCTGTAACCTCCTGAGAGTAAACAGGGATTGAGCGTGCATGCAGAGCGCAAGCCTAGAACCAGAAGGAACAGCAATTCCCTTCTGCCATCTTCTGATTTTCTCCTTGTTATTCTTCCATTTGTTCTTGCATTTTACTTGATAGCTCTGCCTACTTCAAATTGTTCATTTTAGCTACTGAATTAATACCAGTAATTTACATATATTAAAAAAAACCAAAACAAAATAGTCCCAGCAAGCACCAGCTAACTATCCCAAATAAACCACTTAGCAGAACCATCAAAATTTCTGCAGAGAAATTCAAAGCTTCTCAGAGAGAAATCACTGGGATCCTACTCAATTCATAGTCCTTAAGGCCTCATAAGTCATCTAAGCAACTGGAACTGAGGACCAAAGTGTGTTCTCCAGAGCCCCACGCAGATAGAGAAGAAAAAAGCATCATAATCTAAAGCATATATAAAGACTACAGAGTATTCCATTAACACAACTACTTTGCTTAAAGGTAGAAAATTAGATTTTACCAACTTTCAGTAGCAAAGTTAGGTTTCCTAAATTCAGTATTTCTTGTTCATCCTTCCCAGGAGTACCTGATAATCCAGATGTCTTCAAGAGAATGAATTTTTTTCCTCACTTCATTTTCTGTTGCAAGTATATAACACAAAAAATACCCCCCAAAAGAAACAAACATAAAATCCCCAGTATCAAACCTCCAAGTAGCTCCTTTCCTTCTGTTTTATAACATGGTAGTGCTCTGGCAGGTGACTCCCTGGCAGTTTCCAATCAGATGGGCTGGACCCTGCCAGCTGACTTCAGTATTGCTGCAACCTTTGTCCTGACAACCAGCTCTTCTTAATAGGTATTAATTAGTGATTATATTTCAGCTTAGTTTTCAGTTCTTATCTTTGTGCTGTTTCCTGGGAATTTTAGCTTAATATCTAGGAAAAGAGAAAAATGAGTTATTACTCTATTAAATATACTAAGTAAGCCTAACCTCAAGCCAGACTCTTTAAATTGTACAGGCTCCTCACATCATCACCGAAGGGGCCCCAGATCTCAGCTACACTGTTCTATCAAGCCAGTTTGTCCATGTATTTCATTGGCAATAGCAAGCTGTTCTGTCTTGGTAGTGAGTTCATGTTAACAGTCCTATTGACTTCAGTGAAATTGCTTGGGTGGGTAAGCAGGCCAAGCAAATGGATGGGTTCTGCACAAGTGAAACGTGTGAGGTCAAAACACTGAAGCTGATGGGACTGTTTGGACAAAGACACTGTTCACCCTCACCTGTTAAGTGTTGACACAGGAGCAGAGACTGTGTCCCAGGTCTTCTGAATTTAAGAAGCCTCTATGGAAGGCAGCTACAGAGCAATCATCAGTGTACACCTGAAATAAAATCTTCTGCTGCTGGAGTCCCAAAATAAAATATTTGGGTAACATTTACAAGATTGTCCCCTAAAGGCCAGATCCAGAGAAGTCTGAAGTCCCCATGGAATGTTAAGTGACAAATGCCTGGATCCAGACTTAAATATTTGGGCTTCCCATTAGAGTTCAGAGTCAGGCTTGGAGACAGGGACAAGGCAGCTGCACATAGAGAGGTAGAATAGATGACTTTTCAAATGCTTTCTGTTGGATGTGGTCATAATAAACTAGCTGGGTAGAAAGCAAAGAATAATTAACTTACACTAATGAAGGTTGGTTGAATCTGTAGGCAAACCCAGAATTTTATTGTTCTCAAGAGAAGGTTTTCTTCCTACAGTAGTGTTTTGAATTTGTTTTTTCTTTTATATATATATATTTAAAAAAAAACAAAACAAAACAAAACAAAAGGCACAATTTATCCAGCCTGGTCTGTGCCAACTGCCTCTGCTTTATGACTCCCCTGTGTTAATTCCTTGTCTGTGAACTGCTGACTCTTTGAAGTAAAACATTGGGCTAGACCTGGTTTGGAGCAAATAAAAAGCAGGGCTGCTGAAAAAGGACATCTATCATAGGAATCGCTGCAGCAGATGTCTGCAGATTCTCCTCCTCCAATGTGAGTGAACTACAAGATCCAGCTCTACATGCACACACCCCCATCCCAACCTGGTATCTCCATCCCAAACACTGAGCCCCAGTTTCCTCATATACTGTCTGAGCACATAATGATTCCTTACTTTTAATTCCATACTTCCAAAATGATGGAACCTAACCCACAAACTTTATACCTGTTTGTTTGTTTGGTTTTTTTTTAATTACATTTAATTTAACTTTGGGGCATAGTAGCCCAAATGGTCTAAGGTTGATTCAGATCCTGAACCCCATCAAGTAGTTTTTACTTCTTCCAAATCTTGATAAAGCTGTGTGCATATATGTAAGTGCAGATAGGACTGTACACACAGTTGATCCAGCCAAATTTGTTGGAGCTCACCTCTCAGGAATACCAGGTGCAAATGAGGTGGTATAAGTTGCCACTGATCAGAGTGGTTTTGGGGAACTCCATTTCATTGATTTTTATTGACTTTAACAATTATTCAATAGTTAAGTGGAAGGTTGGAAATTATCCTTCTGCATCTTCTACTTCAATGTAATCCGAAAGGCCCATTCATCATTTAATTACAGCTGGTAACTAATATTTTGATACTACCGTGTGCCACAGAGAGCAAACCTGGAGGAACAGAGCTGTAGCTCTTCCCCCTTTGCGTCTCTCCTTCCCTCTGACTCTGCTAATTTCACGATTTTTTTTTTTTAAGTGAATTGAAAACCCTTGCCAACCATCCAGCAAAATCCAGTTGATGATGCTTCTTACATGTCAGAAATCGCTACTGACATTTCAATTTTGCTTTATTTTTCCCCTTTCTTTGATAGTATTATAGAGAACATTTATATTTGAATAAAAAGCAAATAGGGCATTTCAGAGTACACATCAGGGAATGTCAAATTGTTTTTTTCCAATTACAACTCTATTTCAAACAGCGTAATGCAATTGAAGGATAATTACTAGAAGTGCAAAGCCAAGGTTATGATCAGAAATGGTTACCCTTTCACTCCTAAGTCCTGTCTTACTAAATAAAATATTCCTGTGGGGCAAGTTACTCTGTGTATCTGCAGGTATCCAGAAGAAACCAAATGTCTGGCACTACTAGTAGAGTGGCTCTTTGTGTATAAACGACCGTATTATGAAAAGAGGACAAATACAGGTGGCTTTGTCACTGATTAACAATGGCATAAATTCACTTCAGGATAGGATATGAACAATATATAAGTAGTGTTTTACAGGCAGTATTGTAACATGCTTTAAAATAGTAGTCATGGTAAACTGTTACTATTTTCTTAACACTGAGCTGTAGTTTGAGTTCTCATTTCTTTGATATACTATCAGCAACAAAATAGAGAAGGAAAAAAATTATGTAGTTCTCCATGCTTTGTTGGGTGGCTATTGAGCATGTTCAGCACGGCACTCCAGGGTAGCCACGCTGAGGACCAGGGGAGGTTGTCTCCCCAGCAGAAAGGATTTGGTGCAGCAGGTGAGCTGCAATGCACAGCCTTCAGTCCCTGAGTGGAAGTTCAGCCCAGCAGCAATCTCCTGCTGCTCCAGTCGGGGCCAGCTCTCCACTGCAGCCCTGCAGCAACCCAAACTGATCACAGAATCACAGAATGTTACGGATGGGAAGGGACCTCAAAAGATTCATCTAGTCCAACCCCCCCTGCCAGAGCAGGATCACCTACAGTAGGTCACACAGAAACTCATCCAGATGGGTTTTGAATGTTTCCAGAGAAGAAGACCACAACCTCTCTGGGCAGCCTTTACCAGTGCCCTGATGCTGGTGATGTTTTCATCCCTGTGACCCTGACCAAAACTGAGCTAAGGGGGTATGTTTGTATTGTATCCCGAGGGAGGCCCTTTAGCTGCCTGCAAGACCAAGTCCTTTCAGATGGCAAATCCACACACTCAGCCTGAGGCACTGCCAGAGGAGACCTCCTGCTGTCCTGCATCCTGGCAGAGCCACAGCCGTTGGGACCAGTCTCAAGAGGGATTTCAGAGTGTCCCGTCCCCTGTGCAGGGAGCTTCCCTCCGCAGTTTGGCTCTGCCATACAAGCAGCATTGTGGCGAGCCAGAAGATTTCAAAAGTTTAGAATTCCTTTTTCAGAGCTGCTTTCGCCTCTATGGGGAGAGATATCCCCATATCCTGTATCCTGGCTCATCTCAGGGGCCATTGGATGGCAGGCCGGCAACAGAAGTCAAGCTGTGCGAACTACAGGGAGCTAAAAATGATTTTCTCATGACACGAGCATACATCATTAACGAGCATGAAGCATTAATTAGCATTGCCCTTTGTCAGCCCCTCTGTCACTGCCAGTGCCTGGAGCACTGCAAGGAGTGGTTTGGGGGCAATGAGGGTTTTTTTTCAGTTGGGCTCAGAGGAGGCTGAAGGGAGAGCTAAAAGCAGCTGATAACTGTGGGAGGGGTAGTTAGAAAGGTGACAGTGCTTCAAACTTTAAGCTAGAGCCATGGATTTGCACCCTTTGAAAAGTCTGAAGCTGCTGAAAAATCTGCTTTTCTGCAGGGCCCTGTCTCCAGGAGCCGGCTGGTATAAAGCTCGAGTGTCACAAACCATTAGTAAGGTTTTGCCAATCTGTTTTATTTAAGTGCATGAAATAAAACAGCAATCCTTTATTATTAGCTGCTTTATTTGACTGCTAATAGCGCCTAAAAGGGGCCGGGACTCCAATTTGCTCCACTTTGAACCGCTATTTGCTATGAGAGCACATACACTCGTTTTCTGTGAGAGTTTCAGTGGGACAGCCACTGCGTCTGGATCCCGTTTTGTCTGTCTTCAACTTCTGTATGGAGGCAGCTAACAGGCAACACAGACTAAATGTGAACTGCATAATGGGGGCAAGACATATTGTATTAAATGTTCAAAATCTGGGTGACAAATGCAGTGTTTGTAACTGAGCACGCTAGCTTTCCTCTGCTCAATCCTCAAAGACTCATGGTATCTTCTCAGCAACCAGCTGCTGAGCCCTGGGGAGCTACAGACCTGAGATAACCTTGAGGGGTTTTTAACAACAGCCAACCTTTTTGTCACAAGAATTACTTCGGTGGCTACACGGTTTCTGGACGAAAAGGTAGAAACCTAGCAAGGTCTCCAGGCAGGGACTGCTCTAGTGGAAGCTGGAGCTTTTCAAGTGGAGGAGGAGTTGAAGAGAGGGCTGGCTGGAGGTGAAGAGCTGGGGAGGGAGAGGGTGCTCAGCAGTGCATGGCTTTTAAACCCCTTCTGCTCCTCTAATGAGAAAACAGAAGGAGAAGCAGAACACATAATTTTTTTCATAACATTAACATTTAAAATAAGCCTGTGATAATAACAAAAAATAAAAATAATATTTATTTATAAATATTTATAATGTTTATTAAATAATAAATAATTTTATTTCTAATGTTAGCCTTACTTCCAGGACATTTATTCTGCCTGCATCCCACTGTACCTGAGACAGACAAAAACGCTCCTCCATGTACAAACTAGGCAAGTGGGGCAGAATAGGACACTGGGAAATAATGATCCCTACAGAGCAAACAAACAGCGGATGAGCAGCCGAGTTAAAGCATTTCCCTTGTTCCCTGGAGATATGCCCTTATCTCAATAATTGGAGGAATAATAAATAAATAAATAAAATGTCTTATTTAGCTGCGTTGTTGTTGTTGGAGTCCTTTGTCTGTAGCGTAGTCAGGAAAAACATTTGGATTGATCCGGAGTGCACAGGCCTATTCTCTATTAAAGTGTATTAATGCCAGGTTCTGTGCAATTAGTGAAAAGTCAATTCCCATTACTAGTTAACAATATTGAGTATCTGCTTTCTTTAATAAAAAGCTATGTCCAGCATAAAGACTATAAATCGATAAACAGCCACTTTCTAAATCTATTCTGTCTCCTCCAAAAACGCAGAGAGAGCACTCCCTCTTAGAAGGCAGAATGGATTTAGATGAGATCCCAGCCCCCTGAGCACCGGCCTGCCCGCTGCGGACCTGCCTTCGCACGTCCCTCGCACCAGCAGACGGGTTCCTGCTGCCACTCAGCTCTGCTTCCGAAAAGCCCCTGCTTATTTCGAAGAGCTGTACACATGCAAACTGGTGTTAAAAATCTGTACAATCATTTAATGCCATCAAAGACCATCTTGGCCAAAAACCTCCACAGAATGAAGTCTTCTGGCATGGTTGAATCATGTGTGTGCTTTATGATCCAGCAGCTCCTGTCAATGCCTGGCCTAACTTGGGACAGACCGTGGAGGTATCTAACAGCTCCTGCCTGCAGTGGCCAGTGGAGCTGGTGTCCACTATTGACAGGGCAGCTACGCCAGGCTGCAGAGTCATATCTCCCTCTTGTGAACAGCAACCATTTATGCTTTAGCAGTGGAAGATCTGCAGTTCGCATAGAGCTGTCACATGGTATTGCATTTTTGTTGTGTTAATCCCATAAGTAATAATTACTTCTTGGTAGAACTCCATCTCCCATTGTAGGACTTGCGTTGCTTGTGCTGGAACAGCTGCCCAGGTGGCACACACGTTTAATCCTTACAGTGTCTAACAGAGCAGTCTACTGGTTTCATACCCAATTTGATCACATTCAGTGATCACTGTAGCAGATGACGGCTGAAAGTTATGCTATCATATAGAGAAGCAGCAGAGAGAAACCTCTCCTAAGTATGCTTTAGTAACGCTGCCTCCTAGGACAGATTCTTTTTGTCATTGTATATTTATTTCTATTCTCATGTGAAGGCACAGATATTCAGGCCAGTAATCAAGAGCCAGCTGGGTGGCTCACCCCACAGGAACCATGCAGCCCATGGGGCTTGACAGAATAACTTACACTATTCACACAAGACAATGATGTCTGATCAAAGTTGGTCTTCTGCTTGGATTTGCAGTACATGGTAAGGACTTAGGGCTGGTGGGATGCTGTCTTTCCAGTTGTAGTGGAAGAAATTGCATTCTACCACGATAGTAAAAAAAATTCTGAAAATCAGAAAGGGAAAAGTGGCAAAGGTCTGTTTGGTGCCTTTTAAGCTTCTATGTGCAGGTTTCATGTCTTGTTAAACCCCAAATAAATGAGGAATATGATTAGAAATTAACAATAACTAAAAAGAGATTAAAAACTTGTCCTGTGTAAGAAAAATGAAAACAAGAATTGAGGGAAGAGTGAAAGAAGATTTATTGTTTTCTCTTGATATGTGAAGTTTCTTTCGGTTTATATTGGTTTTCACTTGTGGACCACGGATCTGCAGAAACCCAAAAACCACTTCTAGGAAGTGAATAAAAGCCAGTTAAAAGACAGCTGTTGTTGGGAGCCTTTTATTTGTTAATGGCACCTGCAGAAGCAGGGGGAAGGGGAAGAAATGGGTAGCAGAAGTTGTTAAAAATTGCTAAAGGAAAGAAAATTTATTTTCTTTCTTTACAGAGAAGCAAGGAAATAAAGCTGCTTTGCCTGTTTTAATCATCATTTGCTAAACATCTGAGCAGTTGAGTTGTTAGTCAGAATGAATGTAGATGAAATTCAGACATAGATGAGATTATTTGTAGAAATTTGATTTTTATAGACACATCAACAGTACTTTTTCCCAGAAATATTACATTTTCATTTAGCTGAAAAAAAGAAATTATATTATGTGATTTAATTATATGATTGTGACTAACACTTTGTTACAAATACTCAATAGTGAAAATGGAAGCAAAATGCAAGCTATCTGGTAGGTAAACATTTTCTTTTAAATTGTTGACTGAATTTGAATAATGAATAAGTTGGAAGAAACTGCAATCTGCTTGTGGAAGTTCCAGAAAAAGAAAAAGGAGCTAAGCTCATAAGGTAAATTATTAATGTTGGTATATTCGCTTTGCTCCAGTTATTTGTAACATAGGAAATGTGATTTTTGTGTGTATGTCATTTCAATATTAACTCAGTTGCCAGCTCAAATCTAAAATAATGAGACAGATCCAAGCCTTTCATTTCCAGAGAAGAATTTTTAACGCAAGTGAAATCAATGTGGCAAAACATTCTGCCCAAAGAAAGGCTAAAAACAGAGTTTAGCTGTAACGCCTGAGGACAAGATGTTTTAGACCATCATTTTCTTCACCCGTGGAGTGACAGATACCCACACACGTACATCAACATTGCTCAGCAAGAGGATGAACACACATGCTTTCACCTTGGAGCTCAAATGCATGCTGTGATCTTATCTGCAGCCAGTTTGATTAGGAACAACTACTACAGTATAAACAAGAGTAAAAACCATCACATGCTTAGGCACAGCTGCGTACAGCTGCCAGGGCCTGAGCCAGACTCGAGTTAGTGGGTAAGAGTTAACATCCTTGATGGGACGTTGTCAGAGA
>NW_010307829.1:114878-125152 GCF_000700745.2 Antrostomus carolinensis | reverse complement strand
AGGAACGTTGCACAACCTCTCATCTTTCCATTTACAGCTCTTCCTTATTATTCATAAATACAAATTTCCAGTCCCTTTTTTTACACTATTTAGAAATATCTCCAATTACAACAAGTGCAGGAATAAAGTTCTATTAAAGGAAATTGTAAATTACAGCTATATTTTTAGATTTGAGCTTTTTTGTTAATTTTATTTCAATGTTTCCCAGAAAAGCTGTGATTTTAGTATTTGTAGCTGGTAACTGTGGGACAACTCTGGGCTCTGAAACCTCATATTTATAACCCAGCTTATACACAGACCCACTGTTGCTTTTTAGGCTTTGCTTCGCCAGTGCCTCGCAGCCTGAGCAGGACTGTATCTGGGGCTGAGAAGGTTGTCTGGAGCTTCGTGGACCCATCCAAATCCAGGCAGAGGCAAAGCTGTTTTGCATGTTGTTGAAGGATCATTGGCACTGAAAAAGGGATGATTTATCTCATTTACTGTTTGTGGTTTACTGTCAGTGTGCAAGAGCAGATGTACAAGCAATGCCTGTGAAACCAACCATTGCAGAAGAGCAGGTGACCTCCCCCGGCGCTTTTGCTTATCGATTTAAGAGTGCTCAGAGCAAGGGCCTTGCCTTTAGCCTCCACTGAGGTCCTAGTTATGAAGCTAATCATGCAAGGAACGTGGTTACGAGCCCACAAAAACACCATCCAAATGCTTTAGAACATTATTTGATGCACTGAGGCCTCACTGGGGGCTTGAGGCTGTGCTGGCTCTACCATGCAACTTGCATGAAACCCAACATGGTCCTTGTGCTAAGGATCGTGACACCAGTGTGCAAGCCAAGGTGCATTTAAGTTTCCTAATGCTGATTTGTGAAATGCCAATGGTCTGAAAAGTCCTGAAGGTCATAGCAGTAGAGAGGAGCAGAGGACATAACTTTTGTTTAGATACCTCACATGGGCTGTGTTTGCGTTTCCGTCATTGAAACTATCTTGGGGATCAAAGGCAAATGTCAGACTGTGGCTTATCTACCTTTGAAGCTGCTTAAAACAAGGAAGGAACCCCATTATTTTAAAGGGAGGGCAAAACTTAATTTGCAAGAGGCTCACTAGACACTTGGGGAGATCCTCAAGAGAGCAGAGCTCCTCTTGGGGCTCCTCCTGATTTCTGGCACTGCTACAGCTCCCTCTTTCTCATCTTCATCAAGTTGTGCCTGGTGCATTTGTATCAGAAGGGGAAGATGGAACCAGCGAGCAGGCTCAAGCTGGCAGGCTGGCTGAGCTCCCCACGCCCTTGTCAAACAGTCTCTGTGTCAATAGGAGGGGTGGCTGTTCTTTCAGCCTTCAATGAAGGGCTTGTCAAGCTTACTTTTGGCCTTTTCAGAGACCTCTGCAGCGTGGTTTCGCTCTGGGAGTGAATGAGCATAACACCCAAGGGAGGAAAGTTTTGTCATATGAAAAGCTTGGACCTCTCCATATTCACTGTGGATGCCACCTAGGCTTTTGGCTTTCAAGACATGGGGATCCAAAGCATCGAGTATAACCAGGCACCTTGATGGAGTTGATTATTTTTGATTCTGAAGCAGTGGTTTGCAGCTCTTTCTAGCATCATTTAAACATTAATTGCAAATGAACTGTAGTAACATGCGGTCTCCTTCTAACAAAATCAGCAAATCCACATTTTACAGGTCTGCTTTTTCTAATAGGGAAAGCAGAAACCAGTACAGTACAGTCTGCAGACTTGAGGTACTGGAAGTAATTTTTCAAAATGTAAAGCTTATTGCATTAGGTATTTCTATCAGCTGCAATGCAGTTGCGCCTCAACATAAGCTCCGAGCCCAGTGGTTAGAATTTGCAGGGCTTAGCCACACAATATTAACTGTACAGTCCTGTGATGACTAATAGTGGCACGAGAATGAAATATTACTCATCTGATCCAAAATCTGCTCTCCCTGGGACATGTATGGCAGAAACAATAGCAGGAGTTGGCTCCTTTTTTTTTTTTTTTGCTACTTGTTTAAGTCTTGTGCCAAGCTGCCCGAAAGAATCATCTATGGGCTTCAGTGTGTGAAAAGAATTCAGGTAAAATTCAGGTCTGATTTTCATATTGCAAAAGACCAGTGACTCTGGTGTGGTTATATACAGATAAAAATGCCTCGTTATTTAATTCAGGGGGTGCTGGACCAGAGGTGAAATCACTGTGGAGTTTGGTCCAGCATCTTTCTTGTTTATGAGACTGACAGCGATGTACAGCTCGTATTGTCTGGGGGTGGATCCAGCTTTCAAACAGAACTGGCATTGCTGAGTTGCCCTGCACAGAGGCTGGGAGTGTGCTGGTTTCTTAATAGCTTAGAAGTTTCCCTTCTTCTTGTTTTCCACTGCCTGATTCTGTATTCCCCAGAGACTCCTTGTTAACAGCACAGACCATCTCCAAAAATTAAAAATAAAGAAAGGGGGAGGAGAGGCAGGATGGGAATAACAAGACATACCTGCAGCAGTCCTTGCCGTATATTCCCTCTGTGTCCCACCGACGGTGTCATGCGGAAGGGAAATTGTTCTATCAGTGACTATGTTAGATTCATGACCCCACCACAACCTTGAATTGGCCTTTAGTTGTCGCTGATGGGAACTGAAGAACAGCTCCTGTCGACATGATTGCTGCTCTCCAATGAATCAGAACACGCAGGGCACAGAGCAGCACATTAAACTAGCAACAGAAATATATCACTGTACTTTTATATAGATGTATTGCTTTTGCCCAGGCATATAAATGATTGGGCTATCCACTTATTTTTTTTCCAAGGACTATAAATTAAAAATAAGCTAAGGGTTTTGAAATTATGTTCTCTCTCTCTCTTTCCCCCCCCTTCCCCTTCTCTCTCTCTTTTTTTAAAGCTGGGTAGCTATTTTAGGTCTACAGTAAAACATTTTAAAGGTAATCTTACTGCCTATGTCTACCTGACCACCCTTTTTCTAGAAGAAATCTACTACTGCAGTTCTGGCTCAGGTAATTTAACACTTCAGTGTGATCACACTAACTGCATGTATCCCTGTGCTGCTTTTGCTGCTAATGAACATTTACAAAGCTGTATTTTTTTAATTTAGTAAGACAAGTATCTGAAATGGCAAAATTTATGTATGTCATGTAGGTTTTTTTCCCCCCTAACAAATATTTCATAAAATAAGATTATTTCAATATACTGTAACCAAAGGTCACTTTGACTTGAAAGTTAGTTTGATGTACAGCTGCATAATTTAATGTAGTGCCTCAAAACTGGAAATATGTCACCATTAAACTGCATTTAATTTTTGCAACTTTCTCTGCTTGCTGATTGAACCATCTGATTAAATAATCCATTTAATTCAGAGGTGATATCACGGAACTTGCAGAGATGGGGATAAGTTTTGTTCATTGCACATTTCCAGCTCTTTGCAAACAATTTATCACTTACCAGCTTCACAGGCAGATACAGAAGGAATAAGCATGCTGCCTCCCCTGCATTCTTTCCCCATCTTAGGTTTTTCTGGGATGAAATGCAGAACAAGAAACCA
This sequence comes from Antrostomus carolinensis, assembly GCF_000700745.2. Taxonomy (NCBI): domain Eukaryota; kingdom Metazoa; phylum Chordata; class Aves; order Caprimulgiformes; family Caprimulgidae; genus Antrostomus; species Antrostomus carolinensis. The sequence goes on along the minus strand of NW_010307829.1, from coordinate 121,616 downwards.
TCCATTCTATTTCAGGAAAAAAAGATACTTGCTTTGTGGCTGAAGGACTGCTCCAAAGGCTCTGGTTCTCTCCCCGGTACACATGCAGTTTGCCACGTGGCCTTGGGAAGCCAAGTAGCCGGTACTTGTTTGGGGAATTTGGAAGTCTGGGGCTCTGTATTTTTTCCTGTTTTACAGAGCTGCTGTAAGTCTTGCCTCTCTAATAGCTTTAACATGCTAATTGATTACAAATCAACTTTGGAGCATGGCTGGTGCTAAACTCGAGACCTAAGGAAGTTACGTGTCTGCAGGTTCACTCCTAAACTGCTTTAGGCTGTGAGAATACACCTATTTTCATCGCTCTCCTGCCAGGCTTGGAGAGGGGCTGCTGGCTGCAAGGGCATTTCTTCCTCTCTGTGCCCATCAGTGGGATGGGGAGGGGACAAAGCCAAGGCTTTTGCTCTTCATCCAGAAAGGGACGATCTCTCGCTGAGCTGGGGATCAGCTGAGGTGTTTCCTATGGAGCACTAAGGCTGTGAGGCCAGTGAGTCTCCGCCAGCTCCAGTGGGGACACGCCCATATGTTGTTTTCTTTGTAAAAATATGAAGTAATTCTCTAATCTGGTCTTAAAAGGTAAGGGAAAAGCTCTTGTGAGTGGCCACAGGAAAGAAAGAAAGTGAGAAACTATCAGAAACTTTCTCAAAGTGGGGCAGCGGTAGCAAGGTGCTCTGTGCCTACAATTATTTTCATCCAACTGCAACTCAAATCTTGCCCCTGATCTTAAGTGAGATGAAGTTTGTTATCTGCTGTCTTGTAACCTCCAGTCCCCAAATTCAGATAAACTTAAAATACTTCCACCGAAAAAGTATAACTGGCGCTTGAAGGACACGTAGAAAGTCATTACTGAAAGGTGCTAACTTCTCCGACAATAAATTAGTTTTCTGACTCCTTGAATGCTTTGTCAGCCCAGACAGGAGATGGTTTTATAGCGCAGGTCTGGTGTGCTGTTTGCTTATTGATGTTATGAATGTCCACGATTTTATTTAGGGTTTAGGTTATCACCAGATGTTGAGATTGTACAGGGGAAAAAAAAAAAAACAAAAAAAACCAAAAAAAACCTTGCAATATCCTCGACTGATCTCCTCAATGGTTCCTCCAGCAGCTCACGTGAAGGGGAAGGTTGACAAATTTGTGATACCAAACCCAGCTGTCAGAACAACATGGGGTAATAGCTGTCCTTGTCAAACGCGCCAATTAATTCACCAGCGTGTCAATGTGGGTATAATTGATAGACTCCACAATCTGGCTGAGTAATGAAAGTCAAAAGCATTACTAAGACCATTTCACCTCCTAAGAGACCCTGTAGTAATCTAACCTGAGCTGTCAGCACTGTGCTGAGGGATGCTTAAAAAACCGCAAAACAAGTTTTCTGCAATAGTAAGTAGAGGTTTCACACAAATCTTCATTTTAAGAGTACAAAAGCATGTGAAAAGCAAGAATATGAAACAATGACTTAATATTGTGGAGTGACAGTTTTAACCAAATACTCCCTAAAGTGGAACAGAAAATATAATTAAAGGAATTGTTTCTCTGTGAGAATCCCTGTGTGCTGGAGGTCTTTCTTTTAATGGGGCAGTCGTTTTTAGAAGAAAACGTGGCCATTGTCTTAAAAGCTGCGGCTGTGGAAAGGCAGTGTCAACTCAGAAGGCTCATTAGCATAATCCTTTGTCTGATTTAGAAATGTTTGTTAACCACTTCTAAAACAACAACAAAAAAATTGTTATTGGAGTTCCCTGTCTGCTGTGCTAACTCATCCACTTCCAGTGTAGAGTTTGTTTTAATAAATGGTTTGAGGTCTTCTTGCTTTAGAGGGTGGTTTTTGTATTAGCCACTTATTTTGTTGTTTTTTTTTTTTAAAAAAACAACTTCCTCTTTATTGTTTCAGGACAGGGATAAGGTTGTTGGACCTACAACCAGACCTACTACAGTGGCATGTGCAAGGCAGAACAGCTGTGTGAAGTCAGCAGACAAGTACTCATAGCCGTAGAGTCAACAATATAATAATAAAATACAGACAGGAATCTTCAGGGATAAAGCCAAAAGCCATACACACTAGAAACATAATAGCATGAAAAAGAAGGCCTGATGTTCCCCAAAACCCTGAGCAGAGCATGTGCTGCCCTGTCGTGTGTTTGAACCAGACCTCTGCTCCTGCCCACACAGATGGGAAGGAGCAATGGCAGCATCCCACCTCGCAGCCTTCCCTAACTTACAGACAGATGTTCAGTCCAGGAATGTCTAACGTACCTGAATTCCCCAGGGGAATAAGGAGATATATTCCTATATTGACCCATGAAATCTGTCTCACCCTCGCCAGCACACTGCATTAGCTCAGCTGGGCTATCACAGCTGGGGATACTGCAAACGTATTGAGACTCATCAGCATCAGTTAAATGCACCTGAGAAATACCCGCTTGCTACAAGGATCAGGGGCAAAGTCAAGGCTGCTTCTTTGTGCTCAGGGGTGGCACAAAGAGTGCCCAGGAGCCCAGGGTAGGGAACTGAGCCACCCAGGATTTTAATGCATGCTCTGAGAAGGTCTCAAATAAGAAAATGGAGCTTCTAAGAGAATGTAGGATGGCATTTTATGGGGAGGGGCTGCAGTACTGGCTCTTTTTGCAGTTCAGGAAATGACTGAAAAACATTACAACCACAGGCAATGATGAGAAAAGCCAGAGAAAGAGGACTGGTGATGCTGGGTAGCTCTGCTTTCCCGCTTCCTAGGATTTATGTACTTATGGATGAATTTAATACTTCGTGATCAAAAGAGTTCAAATAGTGGTTGTATTAATGATTTCAACATAACCTCTAAATCCCAGGATGGCAGTAGAGATCTTCAGCTTGGTCTTAATCTTCTGACACTTTTTATTAAGAGCTAAGTTAAGTGCTGTTGCCTTACGATAAAGCAGCTTACGGGAGTGTGAAGTGTGGTATTGTCACTACAGAGTATGTACACGCTGTGCTCTGATCTCAAGTTCTAGTCACACTAGCTAGATCTTTCCCAAAAGTGAATTACTGAAAGGAAAATCTCCTGTTGGATATTCTTTTAGTGTTTTTGTTGATACTCGCTTAATTCTCATCTGGTCTCTTTATCTATGGCTCTGAGTTTTCAGAGTGATGCACATTATTGCCTACATTTGTTAGTGTGTATGACCATTGCAGATATCCCCAAACAGGAGAAAAGCACAAGTCCTCCTGTCCCTGCAAACTGTTTTGGTCCAAAATTGCCACTCTTTCTTCCTATTTTCCCAGTAAATGTTTGGTACCTGTTAAAAATACCTGCAGGGCTCCCAGCCCACACAAGTATTATGCACCTTGCAGCAAAGAATTACCTTATTCTGGAGTTTAGGACAACTGTGATCTGTGTTTTGTGGCCAAGGAAATATTAATATGCCTCAAAGAAATATGAGAATCATCTCACCATTAATCTTCTCTTCCTCCTACCTAATCCCTGAAGTATATTGATCTTTGATGTGCTTGTTTTCTTGAGCCAATATGAAGACAGTGTGTCCAAATCAGGGATGGAAAGAAGTGATGTTTGAAGCTGCTCTCAAACCTCAAGACAGTTTATTCTGGCTTTGCTATGTCAGTCCCAAAGACAACTCAGTTTCTAAGTTAGGGATAGTCTTATCTGCTAAGTAAAGCTAATGCCATCCCCAAAGACCAAAACTGTCAGCCCTAGGTCTTCATTTTGGAGCTATAAGGTATCATAAGATCTGATACTGAGTGTCTTGAATGAAGGGCAGGGACTTTGGGGTTGACATGCTAGAGCATTCCCCTCCACTGCATTATCAGGGGGGCTGTTAAGGACACTCCTGTTGCAGAATTGGATGGTAATACAGAAGCCAGATAAAACAGTTTTTGTAGTTCATAGTTTCTTTGTCTTCCTTACATCAGGGGCCCCAGAACTGGATGCAATATTTCAGATGTGGTCTAACAAGTGCCAAGGACAGGGCTCTGATCACTTCACTGACTGCTGAGGTCTTTCCAATACAGCTCCGATGCTGCAGTCGCCTGAGCTGCCAGGCACGCTGCTGGCTCATTGCAGCTCACAGCCTCCCATGACCCACCACAGTATCACAGGGTTAGTCCCTCCGAGGTGCAGGACTTTGCGTTGGTCCTTGCTGAATTTTGTAAGGCTCCTTTTGGCCCATTCCTCCTCTGCTTCTGTCCACCTGAAACACTCCAAGAGTTTTGGATCCAAAGTGCAATGCTAACGTTGTTTTAATGTGCCCACACATGCTGTGAGGGAGGCAGGATGTTATACTGGCAGATCCTATTTCCTAAAATCCATCTAGGATAAATCCAGAGAAGGAAAAACAAAAAAAAAAAGAAGAAAAACAAGATATGACAACAACACAGAGTATCTCTTCATGCTCCCCCATCCCCTGATCTGAGGTTAGCTGAGCCCCTGTTTGGCATAAGATATGTGGCAATAATATCTCCATGTTGTGGCCTTCAGTGAATGCAAGGTTTAAGACTTGAGGGAAAGGGATCCATAAATTCTCCGAGTGATGAATGCTTGTCAGTTTCATTTGAGTACTTTCTGCTACACATGTTTAACATTTTTTTTTCCAAGGGCATATGCCAGAGAACAGAACAAGGAGATGTTTTCCTCTGAGCACTTGCATCTTGAGTATGAAGCAGACATGGCCAACAGAGCCAGAGCAGCTGCATGTGAAGCACTCAAGTCATGAAGAAGAAGAGTGGGAACACAACCAGGTTATGGTCTTGGCAAAAGCCTGACAATAACATGACGTGCTTTGCTGGGCAAGGTGGAAGATGCAGTGTTCCCAGCTGGCAACTGCTGGGAACTTAATACTCCCAGATGGAGACTGAGGGCGATACGATATTCCCAGCTGGTAGCCAAGGGCTGCCTCAGCACATTCCCATGCGTACACGTGGCTCCTCTATACGATGAGAACGAGTGGGCGAAGTGTAATAAAGCAGCTGGTCTATTAGAAGACGAGCTTTGTGGAGAATAACACAAACATGCAGAATCCCCTTAATCTTAAACTTTATTACCCTAGATAATAGGCTTTGGTAGCAACAACCATCAGCAGAATTGTCTTGGCTCCCACGGCACCTGCCATGTCAGTCAGTCAAAAGTCATCTTCTGCTGCACAAAAAGGTGTCTGCTTGGTACAAGCAAGCTAGAAGTTTTGTTTGTTTGTTTTGAAAAGGTAAGGGAAAGCTGGGCATCCTCCCTTCGCAGATTTAAGCAAGCACTCTGAACCTGCTGCAGGGGAAATGCTAACGCAGTAAGAAAACCTGCTGGCTTGCTTTACCTCTGAGGAGTAGGACCAAGGCATCTTTTGTCCACTGAAGCCCACTTGAAAGAGTAGGGGCTGTTATTCCTGCTCTGAATTAGGTCAAGTTTCCCAATATTCAATCAGCAATGAGAAAGAGAAATATAATGAAATCTGTTTTTAAAATCTTTATCTGTGTCATCTGCAATATCTCTGACACAAAATTAATTTAGTTATCTGAGGCACAATTCAGAAGAAGCATCTCTCATTTTCCGTTTGGTGGAAAATTTGGATCCCTAAAGCCCAATGCACACGTGCATCCCCAGTCCTGTAAGTGGGCAGGTACAGAGAGCTTCCAAATGAAAAGGCATTTTACTTTATAAAAGGCCTCGGCTTTATTAATTTTTCTGGTTTGTTGTTTGTTTAGTTTTTGTTTGGGTTTTTTGTTTGTTTGGGTTTTTTGTTTGTTTGGGGTTTTTTGTTAAGTTACATTTTTTCCACAGTCCTACAATCAAAATATAAGGGGGAAAAAAAAATCTGCTTACCACAAGCTGTTCTTTTGTTTAGAAATATTTCAAGATGAACTTTGGTTAAAAGAATAACTACAAAGTGACAGAAGGTGATTTTTAAGTCATGAGAGATAAAAGCAGTTCAAACAAAAAGATTTGTACCAATTATTTCAACTTGCTAGTGCTCATTTAGAGTTGCAACAGGTAGTGTAGCACAACCTCACAGTCCAAGATATATAGGGTAGGAAAAGGGGCTCATTTCGGGAAGGGGTGTTTATACAGGCCCAGGCAGTACAGTTAAATAAGTCTAAATAGAATGAATATTAAAGCTTGATCTTGTGGGTGAGATTTTGATTCTCGGTTTTGCTCACAAATCCATGATCTTTCGCTTTCAATGTCCAGCATTTCGCTGTCTCCTCTGAAGAAAGTGATGCGCGGAGATTTAAAAAAAATGAATTGAAACCAGCAGCATATTTTGACTTGCAGAAGTATAAACAGAGAGGGAACAGAAGGTGCACTGAAACCTGCATGGCTTTCTGCTCTCTCCGAGGAGAGAGGTTAAACCCAAGGCGAGGCAGCAGTGATCGCCCCAGCAGCCTGCCAGCCACACGCAGCCAGCGGTGGAAAAGCATCAGCATGGCAGATTGGATGCTGTCATGCAAACTGGCTGGACAAGAACAACTGGGAAACAGGGAAACCTAAAAAAGATGCTTAATACCACCTCAGCAGAGCTTTAGAAGAAATGCTGCTTGGAGTCTGATTTACCTCAACTGAGCTGTCTTCGAAACTCATCATCTGGTCCAGGCAAAGCGAGGGCTTCTGGCCAGTTCACAAGCTTTATCGTCCCCCTGTCTCAGCCGGACCCAGACAAACTCCCCTCCTTCAGATGGTTCCACTTCCTCTGGTAGACACAACCAAGACCCCTCGGCTTCCTTTGAGAT
>NW_010307829.1:102466-114850 GCF_000700745.2 Antrostomus carolinensis | reverse complement strand
TCCCTAAGGAATTGACTGCACTAGATCAAATTAAGAACAATCTGAGCATTTAATGGGGCTCCTTCAATACAATGAAGTTTGATTGCTTGAAGTTGAAGTTCATGATAATTATTTATGCTGACAGCACCCTCACAGGCAATAAAGACTGACCCTTTCCTGAGGGCTTCATTCTCTCCATCAGGGAGTTATTTTGATCCTGCTGTGCTTACCTAGTACACATACTTCTAACTGTTAAATATGAGAATGATGATCAAAGAACAAATTTACTATATTCCCACCAAAAGCTGGTATCAGAATTCTGATTTTGTTTCTGCTTTCTGTTATTAAATAAAACCCTTGTGCCTGACTAGTTTTAGCAGCACCAGAGCTCACCCTTTCTGGAGATTTTGAGAGTGGAGTCAAAGGTTTTGAGATTAGCAGCCAAACCTTTGACTCCACTGGGTGCAGGATCAAGCCTACACCTGCCCTTCTGCAGTTCCACAGTACCTCATAAAATCTGCTTGTGATGATAATCATGGTATTTCTGTATTGTCTAACAGCTTTGTCCCAAGGATTGCCTCTAATCACAGCTCTCTGAATAAGCAGGTTGATCTGTGAGCAGGTATTTTTCAAGAATGACAGAAAGTTGAAAATAAATGTCTCTTTTAACTTCTTGAGCCCTGTTTTTAAAAACTCTCCTGGTAAAAAATTCTCCAAGTCTGTGTGTGTGGACGTATCCCATAAAACCAGCTGCCTTAACACCTGAGGATGCTTAGCAAGCACAAAGCATCAACACACTCAGTTTTGGTGTATATATACACAAACACACATATAAAAGTGTAAACATGATGATATTGTATATACACACATATAAAAATACACACACATATGTAAAGTAGCCCCCCACCTGCAGCTGCTAGAAATGAAGCAGTTCAGCTCCTCAGCCCTCAGCAAAGTGTGCAAATTCACAGCAGCTGATGGTCTGCTTCAAAAAGTGCATAAGGTAAGGGAGGAAAGAAGGCAGTTTTCTGATTTTTTTTGTTTGTTTGTTTTTAAAATCATTCTTCTACTTTATCCAAAACAACAGCTACATCCATTCTACTTTTCTCTGGAGCATAACTGTCTGGACAGAACATGTTTGGGGACAGCTCTGGCCCCACATGTATTCTGCTCTTTTCTAGGAAGGAGAAAAGCAGTGAATATGGCTTTCACACAAGGAATACAGGACTTACGTAGGCAGCAGGGTCCTCCTTCTGCGGTGGAGAGGATGGCTACAGTGCTCTGATGCAGCTTCATGAAATCCTTGTCTTTCCTTCGAGCAGCCAGCCAGGGTCCCCGCTGCTTCTGTCACACTTTTCTCCCTGGTGCAGGCTTCTTTCTCTCTGCAAGTTCTTAGGACTAGAGCTTCAAGTGTAGTAACAGCTGCCTTGCATTACTCAGTAATTCCCCAGCCAAGGGACTGAGTAGAAAAAAATCATCTTTTAACTAGTCTAAATGTAAAAATGATGTTATTTAAGAAAAGAATTTGTATATCAGTTAGAAAATGTGAAAATTAAAGTGAAACTGGAGTCAGCAGACCTTCCTTGAGACAGCACTGGCTTTCACACAGCAGTAACACATGTGCTGGAGCAACACAGCTCTACCCACCACTTTGGCTGGGCAGAAGAGGAGCAGTTGGAGGCCAGCAGCTGCCCAAGGGAGGAAAGCACATTTGAGGAGTTCCCTTAGATGGCTATGCTTGTTTCTTGTTTTGGCTTTCATTTGTGGTAACTTTATCTTGTCTATATCTTCGTTTATTCAGTTCAGACCACATGTCAAAATAGATCTTGTCTCCGTGGTTGCTCTGAAACCTAATGATGGTTTGTTCAACACTCCTAAGGGTTCAGGCAAACAGAGGGTGGAGCTACCACCCTAGTACAGGTCAGGGGTTGCATTTGGGGAGGGAGTTGGCAATTGGGAGCAGGGAGGGGCATTGATACAATTAAAGAAAAGGGTTTCAATCTGCTTCTCATTAGGAAGAAAAAAAAAAAAAGGGAAGGTGGCAGAGAGGCAAGAAGGAAGCTGCTCTGTTTCTTTAAGCCACAGAGTCTGTGCAGGCTGCTTCGCTCAGGCCATTCACAGCCCTGCTCTAAGCTTTTCAGCAATCCTGAACTCCAGGTGACCCTCCCAGGCAATAATTGCTTTAGCATAGGTTTGACAACAACAGCAAGGAACTCTCTAAAAATAAGCACAAGCTTAAAATAAATTTCAATCCTGGACACTCACTCATGTAAAGAATCCAGTACATCTCCCATCTTTTCCTTGATTAGCGTCATAGTCCTTGGCAGTTCAGAAAATGACTGTTTTCAAGGGATTTCCAATGCCTCCTGCTCTAGTTTCTAACCTGGCAGGGAGCCAGCCCACTCTGACAGCTGATGGCCTTTAACGGAACCTCATGGGGCAGCTCTGAGCCAGAGACCCTGCTCATTCACCCCACTATCCAGCTTATTTAAAGTGCGATATGGAGTAAACCCAATTTAATTGCAGTACCTGGGATAAATGTCTGTCCTTGCTTTGTAGCTGTAACACAGTTCATTTAAAATGGGCACATCATACCTTGCAATGTAGAGTAACCAAAAGCTGCCCACCAAAAATGTATTTAGTCATCGTTGTCCTGTAAGAATGAAACAACTTTCTGCCCATCAGCAGAAAAAGGGGAAATTTCAGCTGCAAGTGCTGAAGAAATGATTTGTTCTAGAAGAAGTGCCCACAGGACATTTGCAGAGCAGAGGCACGTCCACTACTCCAGAGCACTTTTAGAGGATTTCCTATTATAATGAATCACCTGGAAATTAGCCCTTACCCTGCCAAGGTTTTAAGGCAGTAGTCCTCTCCAAGGCTGAGGACCCAGAGCCAGTGCAGTTAAAAGCTGTCATGCTTTGTGGACTACAGGATGAATGTTGATTTGGTGGGTAATGGAGAAGAGAACCACATCATTATTCTCTGGCCTGAGTAATCCAGGCTCCCATGGTTTATCCTTGCAGGAAGACTTTGAGTAAAGAATTTGTATCAAGTTTCAATCCTCTATAGTAAACCTATAGAAAATAAAACTTTTCAAGCTTTAAATACCAGTGAGCTCCAAGATATGGTCTGTGAGGTTAGAGAAGATGTACATTCTCTGCATACTACTGTCTGCAAAATGGGTTTGGTTTGGGGGGGGTTTTTTGTTGTTTTTTTATTTTTTATTTTCCTCCCCTCTCAGATAAAAGCTAGAGTTACATCCCAATTGTAAAATGTTCACCTGATAGCAGATATTCGGATATTCCAGGCAATCTGAACACAGCACTTTCTCCTGTGACAAACTAGAGATGTGAATTCTCAGAAACATAAATACAAATTAGTCTCCATCTTTCTCTTGTTTTCTGATTAAATACACTTCTGTTCTGTCATCACTAATGGGGTCAATTTGGTCCAATGACTTTTGATGAGATGGTGGACTTGCTGTTGGCTTTTTTTAAGCACCCACCTCTTAGAAAAAATTGGCTATATCAGCTCATGAAGTAACAAAACTTGTGAAATTGCTTATTTTAGTCATCATTTGAACTAGTAGTAATGATGCCTGTAATAGAAAAATGAGGTTTTAATGCTGATTAATGAAACTGCTAAGCTGTCAAGACTGCTAGTCACACTTATGGGTCTCTGGAGACTATCCCCTAAAATAGTTGCCATCATATGTGTAATATGGCTTTTTTTGTAGGACCAGATGTGAAGCATATGGTGACCTGTTACAGTAGGGATGATCCATAAGTCCTGGCTGCATTATATTGGAGAAACTACCCAAATAGAAAGATAACATCCAGTGATTATTATAGGATCATAGCAGCCATCTAGAGTCTAAGGGACAATGATGAGCTTGGGAAATTGCCTGGCTCAGTTAATTATTCCTGCTTTTTTTTTGCTGGACAGAGTAATAATGATATTCTTTTATGCTTATTTATAGCCTAAGAGTATTATTCTGCTGTGCACGCAAATATACTGTAAAACACATTGCTACACCATTCTCTCTCCTGCCCTTTCCACGTCCCCATTCCCATTGCCAGAGGGAATTCCCGTGGGGTGGCACGTGGTGGTGAGGGGAACCTGTGGTGTTCCCCAGTGCTGAGCCCAGTGACAGGCAGCAGCAGACTTTGGAGGTGCCGCTGCAGAGGAGGAAATGTGCCGTATGATTGAGAGGATACTGTGTTGTCCAGACCATAAAGAAGTAGGCAGGAAAATAAGAACTAACCATGTACTGCAACTCCCTACTCTCTTATGCAGAGACATAATTAGAATCAGGCACATTTTACTGGGTCCTCACTTGCAGGAAACCACTCCATTGCTGTGCTGAGCTCTGTAGGGCCATCGCAAGAGCACTTGTGTCCCCTGGAATGTGGGCAAGACTCCTTCCTGAATAACCCAATTTCCCCATACCCATTAACTCGATGGTTAGCCAATACTGTACTCAGTCTTCGGTTTGTTGGCAGGTACTATCCAGAGCAGAATATAATGGACTGTTTCTCAGTTTTGCTACTGCCACTTTGTATTACTCTTTGGTATGATTCCATCGTTTCATGAACAGTTTAACCTATTTACTCATGTGTAAATGGACAATGGTCGAAGATTAGAGAGGCTTCATTTGCTATGAAGAGCTACTATCCTGTCTCAAAGGAAAAAGAGCCAGTTGACCTAGATGGCAGGTCATCTACTTTTTATTGTGGAGTATCAAATTATTATCACAGTACTGCCCTATGAGTATAGTAACAAATATGCAATAGCACAGCTACACACTGATTTTTAGAGGCCAGAAAAGTACAAACAGCTATTTCAGTAACTAAATATAAAAAATAATATGCAGGATGATTGATAGGCACATGCAATGTTTCATGTTCATTTCTAAAATGATTGCTACAATTGCTGCTTGTTAAACCTACTTTGGACAAGATGTTCTTGCTTGGATACATGTATATTTGGAGGAGGGAGTAAATTTTGTCTTACTTCCTTCTAAACACACTTCTAGTATTTCTTCCATTGCCATATTCTCGAGCTTTAAGATTGTTCCATCAGATGGAAGTGCTCTTCTTACAACCCATCAGTTTTGTCAGTGATTTCACAGCACCCAGTCCTGCATCCCTAACCCACATAAGCAGTATCACCAACTTCATAAAACCAGATCCACAGAAATGCTGAAACTACTTACTGCAGTTCAGTAATCATGCAAAGCTGATTTATTGCAGTAAAAGTCCTCTTCAGCTTGTCTGGCAACAGGAACCGAGGTATTTTCATTATATGGCCAAGGTTTCTGTGACAAATAACACTACCACAGCTTAATTGGCATGTATACAAATATTCAGGCCTGTAAATGATAGTAGTGAAAGCCACAGCTACAGCTGGGGTTGTCTGCATATGGTTACTACACTCCAGATAGATAATTCGTTCCTTGGAAAAGTCTGTTTTCATAGTAACGTAGTTACAAAGCAGTCTCTCAAGTGCCACTGTGTCAGGAAAGCACATCACAGGCAGAAGGTAATGACTGCTGACACCAGACCAGCTTTCCTCTTGTTCCATATAAAAGCCAGCAAACTCTAAATCATCAGTGCAACCATGCTGCTTACCTGCCCCCATTGTTCGAGCATATCTTTATAGCAGGGAGCTAAATCCATCAAAACACAGTTTAAGAAAAAAATTTACTGCACGGCGTACAGAAGTCCAACTGGCTGGGCTGAAAAAAATTAAAATGCGATTAAGATTCCAACAACGAGCACTTCCTACCCAAAGAACAGTGCTTTGTGAACCACTTCACACAAAAACACAAACCAGACTCACACCCTCCTAAAGAAAGCTGAAGTGGGATGGTCTTAAAATTGTTCCTGTCCTGGGCACTTTGGCACACACCGTTGTAAGCTTTACCAGAAAAAAGATTTCAGTAAACAAGTAACAAAACACTGTTTGTCTAATATTTGCAGTAGTTGTAGTCTATGTACTTAAGCCTGGCAATCCAGTATGTCTTTAGAATGCCCCGATAGCTTTCATGTGAAATGTTTCGTGGGTTTTTAATTATTTTATTTCTCCAATTTAGGAAGTGGGCTCATTCTCATTGCGAAGTCTTTCCAAATAAAAAGCTGTGAGGACTGAACAGCAGCAAGCTGTTAGATCAGGAAATAAGGATTCAATCCTTAGGTTGGCCACAGGTCACTGGTGTGACTTTGGCCTATTAGCTTAATTTTTGTCTCACGGCTCCTCCAACAGCAAAAATAGCACAGTTACCAGCTTTTTGCTTTCCCTGATTCTTGCTTGACTTCGGCTTCATGGTAAAGGGACTCCCTTTCCATGTTGGACATGTAACACCAAGTGAAGAAGGTCTAGCCTTGACTGGAGTGCCAGTGTCATGCAAATGAAAGCCACAGCTTTTCTGAGCTCATATTTGCAAGCTGCCTGTTTGCCGTAGGGCATTATATTAAGAACAGTAAATTTTATCTGCAGCTATCCTCTGTGCTTACATCTAACCAGTAACTGTAAGAGCTCCTGAGTAATCTCGGAGCCAGAGGTAAGGTTTTTGCATTAGACATTTCACAAAACTGGATATTTTTTACATACTTCTAGATATCGTAAGGTGATGGATTTAAACGCCACCAAAGTGATGGGGTGTCCAATAGGATTTTTCAAATGTTCCTGAGAACAATAAAGATATCTGAAAATCTGGTCTCAGTTTGATAATAGAAACCCAAATCAAAGATTCATTCTAAGCTGATATAGCTATTAAATTTCAAAGTTTTACATCTAGCATAATTGATTATGAATAATAAGCCTATGTATTTTGTAGTTTTAAGTCTACGGTAAATTCAATAGCACTTTGTACTAGAAGTTGTTCTGTTGATTAGGAGACCTTAATCAATACAATTTAGCTCCTCTTAGGAACGCCACTCTCCCAGCCCGAGCTGGGCTTGAGCTAGATGCCTTGTAGTGTCAATACGATGCTCAAACACCTTGTCTCAAAAATTCTCTAGATACCTCATAACACAAAGCCAATAACAATGTGGTGTTACTGACAGAGCTGTAGTCTGTATCTTACAGTAATGCAAAGATTTTGTACCTGCTTCAGACCTTTTAAAGAATCTATGCTAGTGATCATCTTCAGAGAGTTTGAACTAAGCTAATTCATCATTTATTTGCCCACTGAAGAAAAAACATAAGATGCACTTTAAGATGATTGATAAAGGTTTATGCTGTGCATCTACTAGAGATTGCTTGCTCTGTTACCAAGAGCTTGGTTTCACCTGTTTATCCTCCCTCAATTCTAGCTTGATTAAAAATGCAAGAATTGGCTTTGAGTTTTGCTTTCTGTCTAGCTGGAATTCTCCCCTGTGTTCAAGGATCCTGAGATGGTTTTTATAGCAGCAGCTTTGTTCTTCGGGTAACAAAGGAATTGGTTTCTCCATCTATTTGCAAAGGAAAGTGTACAAAAAGAAAAACTAATGAAAGAGAGAGAACACTGCTCAGGAGATGCAGATTTCAGTTCTTGGGATTGTGAGATCTCCTGTGTGACCTCGGGCAAGTTGGTCACTTTTCAATCTGTTAACTCAGGAGACTTCTTTTCTCCTTCCTCTTCAGCATCCTGTCCCTTTAGACTCCACCTTTCATGGGAGACAGATACTCTTTTATGTGCATAATAAGCTCCCAAACAAACCAGATCCATGCTGAATTTGGGCAATACTACCTATATACTGACAATTAACAAAAAAAAGAAAAGTTACCCTCCAATTGCAGTGATGCTCAGCAGCCTGAAAAGAAAAAAATATTTTGATGAAATACATGCTACTGAATGTTGAAAAAATGTGTACACAGTATGCAAAAAACTTCAAATTTGTTGGGTTGTCCCTTTCTAACAGTATCTCTGAAAGCTGTTGGCAACAGACTGACACATTTGAGCCACATTAATAGTAAAGTTAATACAAAAATACATTTTAATGGGATTTGAGGAAGACTAAGTCTTTTGTTTTATACTTTCAGATCTATACTTGCAAGTCTACTTTTGAATATTTTGTAGTTTAAAAGTCTTCTCTCTTAGGACTCTTGCAGTCCTAACTCCTCAGTTGAAAAAGCTGACAAGTCCTATTGTATTACTAAGCAATCTAGCCAGAGAAATACTACCCACTGTTTGAGGAAGAGATGAACGTAGGCCATTCACTTATCCTAAACTGAGGTATATGTTTTTGTCACACCCTCTCCCATCAATTTAAACCTTGGGTACAAAATAAATTGTGTAATAGGAACTGCAAGGAACTGCTTCCTAGAAGAAATGAAGGACACCTCTTGAATCTATTCTATAACCAACAAAAAGCTAACTGAGCCTGAAAGAAACTTCCTCAAAAAAACTTAAGATGTAAACCAAATTCAGATGTATCCTTATAGCCACATCATAAATTAATCGTTACAAAACTGGCTGGCTCGAGCCAGAGATGGATGTATGGAAAGTGATAACTAGATGGGGAAAAAATAAATCAATATGGATGACTGAAAAACGATTTAGGGCACTAAAACTCAATCAGACTTCTCTTACATTTTCTCTTCATTAGGCTGACAAGAACTGAAGTTGAAAAAATGTTAAAAACTGACTTTAGCCTTCCACATTGCACTTAGGCTGCACTCAATTATTAAAGTCCGTTTCTTTGTGCTTAGGTCAGACAATGCTTTAATGACCTGGACTTCCTGCAAAAGTGCATTGGGCATCCTACAAGGGCTGACAGCTGACATAGTTGTCTAAGCCTGATCATAATGTGATTTTATCTGAGTAGCAGGTGAATGTAAATTAGAAACAATCATGGTACATGAAGGACTGGTTACTGCAAACGAGGAATCTACAAGGGAGTTAGGATCTATACCTCAAAACAGAGGCAAGACAAAATACACTGATTTGTGCTGCAGGCTTTGTTCCATGCAGCTTTTACAATGCGTTTCTCCTTCCAATAAGAAGTTACGTTGTGAAGGGAAAATCAGGAACCCTGCCTGTTACAACTGCTAGAAAATATCCTCAATTTTTTTTTTTTTTTTTTTTTAAGGGGGCTGGGGAGGGAGAGAAGGGGTGAAAGGAAAATTCCAGAAATGTAATTCAATCAGGTGTGGTCAAAAGTAAGGTCTCAGAGAAAGCCCTTGGGTCAATTTAACACAGAATGGAAGGGCTACAGAGTTTGGAAGTCTCCCTGTGACTTAAATTATAGATGGTTTCCAGGAGTTTCCTTAATAAAATTTGTCTAGGGAGAAAATATTGGTGTCAGTGAGGGGAAAAAATCTGATTCACGGAAAATGGAAAAGAGAAAGGCAGCTTCAACCAGGAGTTAGTCATCAATCTATTTCTTAGACAGAGTCTTGGCAAAACCCATTCTCCTGGTAGAACTAGCCTGGAGTAGACCAGATTGATTTGACAGTCTCTTAGCCTAATAAATGCTTGACCTCAAGGTCTGCTGAATTCACTAAATTCACTATGCAGAGAGAATTGGGAACCAATCACCTCTGGGGAACATCCTGTTCTGCAGCCCTCCCCTGATAAAGGCCTTGACTGCTTTCAGCCTTATCGAGATGACTAGATGAAAGCTGCTCTCAGAAGAAGAAAGGTTAATCGACTACGCTGCTGTTAATCAATCACTTGGAAAGATTCAGCACTTACAATAGGTACGTCCCTCTTCCTGCCAGGAGGTTCTTGCATGTTAACCAGGGACCATCTCCTCCAGTTTGAAGGATGAGTAATAGACAGAAACACAATCCAGATAGATGCCAGGTGTCTGATCCAAAGCCAGCTGAAGTCAATAGAAAGACTCCCAGTGAGTTCAATGGGCTTGGATCAGACCCTGGAGAAAGACTTATTATCCAAGGTTTATTCTGCATACAGATATTGAGCTACTTTTAGTAGTGAAGGATCCTTGAAAAGAAGCGGATTCATCACACCTTTGCTTCCCTGTGATATCAAACTTCTTCACATCACACTGTGTCTCATTTACCCTGATTGTCAGACATGGCTGACATCCAGCAAAGGGAAATTACCTGCCTGTGACAGCAAAGAGAGACATGTATACATTTCAAAATCTCTAAAGAGTAGAGAAAGAAAAAGTGCCAAACTGCTAATGTTTTCCAGGTCTTTTTGTAATTGCCACTAGCCAAAATGATACCTTCCTCAGAAGAGGAAAAGCTAGATCAATTTCTGAAAGGATGTAGGAAAATTGAGGGAATAAAATAAAAGCAGGAATAAAATTAAAAAGATCCTGCCATGGAGAACAAGCTCAGTGCTGAACAGTCAGCAGAATGCAAGGCAAAGCTGATAGAGCCAGAGAGAAAAAAAAATACATGAGAAAACACACGCTTAGAAAGTACCCCTGAAGACCAGGTATTTCTCTACACTAACAGCTGTATTATCAACTGTCATCAACTGATGATGAAGCAGTGACCTTCCTTGATGCCTGTCTAACTAGAAGTAGAGTTCTCAGCCTGTTGTTACAAACCCAGACCTTCATGTCCCAGGGCAGAACCACTTGATAGCACATCTGCTGCACTACACAGCCAGAAAGCCATATGGCAAAGAGATGACACCAAAGGATACACAACTTTAGGACACCTACAGCTACATGCACCAGTCTACAGTTTATTGCAGAGTCCAGAACAGACTTTTGCTTCTTCAAGGCATTGCTTCTGGTATTTTCTCACTACCAGCCTTACCAGGGCAGCCTTCTAGCTGAACATGTGCCAGCTTTTATTCATCTGGCTCTGTCTGCTGCCAGAAGGCTTCAGGCTGCTCAAATCCTGGAACAAAGCTGCTGGCTTGAAATTTCTGCTTAAGGAATAACCCAGTTTTCACTAGATGTTGATACCTGGAGAATGACAGACTGGTGCCATGGACTGTACACCTGTCCTAGCTAGTGAAGAGGCACCAGGTCCTTCAGAAGGTTGAAGAGCAATCCAAATGCAGCTGCTATTCTCTGCTCATCTGGAAGTTCATGGCACTGAAAAGCATCCCAGGCAATGGGTAATTCCTCCTTATGCAGTGACCACAAGCAGCAGATCAGTGAAAGAGAATGATCTAAGGTGCACTATATATATATATATGATTTCTATGTGCTCCAAGAAAACGCTTTATCTGAGGAAGGACAGCCATCTTAAATGGAGCCATGTTCTTTGCCAGTAAACAGCTGTGGTTGCCAAAACCAATTCCCTTGTCTTCCCATTGCTGGCTGAAAAAAACCCACAAGACAGATGCATTTACATCCAAAAGGAAGGACTGATATTTGGTGACTTTTTTCTCTTTGGCTCAACTGATAAAATAACCAGCACTGCAAGCAAAGCAGGGCAGATATCTTTAAAGATGAGTGAAGATGCCTGCCTATTCCATAGGGAAACCTGACAAAAAATTCCACATACAAAACAAGAACTAGATTTAAGAGGTATAGCAGCTTCTTTCCCAGAAAAGACAATGGTATAATAGCCTTATAAATCTGAAAATTTCAGCCTAATTCCACAGTTAGGCATAACATGCATTGCATCAAAATACACAAGCAGCAGTCCTCCAAGCAGCACTCTGCTGCAAGTGCCTCAAATTTGTTGTCTATAACCTTTATATCAAAATAACATAAGTAAAATAACAAAGTAAATAATAAAATATAACAATTATAACAATATAAACAATATAAAATAAACAATCAAAACAATGTCAAAAGTTAACAATCTGTTAAAATAAATGGGAATATTCTGTGGCTTTCCAGGTCTTGTTTCATGTTACTGCGGGTGCAGATTCATGGAAACAGTGTCTTATCTTCTCATGTTCAAAACTGGATTTTCACCAGCCACAACTTCTATTTTTGAACAAGATTCTGTTATTATACACCTGACTGTATTGCAGCAATAGCAGCAGGTCCTGTTGTGTTTGCCATTCTACCAGCACACACTGAACCACGCTCCCCTGAAGTTCTCCTGCCAGCACTGGATCCTCCTGTAGCCACAAAACTGAGAAGAGATCCAGATAAAAAGTGATACATTTAATCTATGACTATTAATTTTTAACTCATAGTGGATAAGCACAAGGTACCCGTAGCTTGGTACTAATGGCCAAGTGAGGAAGTACAAAGGTTACTGCCTCATCAATTTTCCCTGATGACATCTGGAATAGTATCCTACAAGGCTTAACTGCACAAACTTGGTTGCACTGAATTATAACATCTTCTGTCTAAAAGGAATGGAAAGATGGATGGCAGAGAAACGGAAGGAAAAGTCTGAGTGCTTTATCGACCCAACTGATTATCTCCTATGAATGGTAAGCAATAAAAATTTATTGGGAAATAGAAAAGTTCTTACTTACCCTTATCACTGCCCCCCCCCCCCCCACCTCCCAGACTGCCGAGCAAATCA